>NC_137812.1:43828024-44028024 GCF_963921795.1 Nannobrachium achirus
GTGTTAAGTTTACAACATAGAATATTAATGCTTGCAATAAAGGATACCTACTGTATGTTTTGAATGAAATGCATGCTAATGCAATGTATGCACTGTTCAGTGGAATGATTTAAATACAGAATGACTCAGTAAAAGATGGAGAGAGAGGCAGAAGGGGGCACGTGTGGAGGGGAGGGGTAAGTGACAGTGGTCAGAGAACAGGAATGCATAAAGAGAAACTGTGCGTGCTAGTAGGTGCATGTGTATGTGTGCAGGGACGTGCTGGGCCCCTGATTCAGCCCGGGAAAAAGGGTTGTAGAGGCCCTCATTGCGCTCTATAGAGAGAGATCTCTCTCTATAGTGCTGACAAGCCAGTGGGCCAATTACATGAGTTATATTTCGTCGTTGTCGGGTGGAAACCTTGTATGTCCAAAACCGTTTGTTTTGTATTTATCATTTTAAAAATGATTTAAACTAGTGAAAACAGCCGATCTACAAGCACACAACGCCTCACACTGCACTTTTGTGCAAACAGTTAAATGTTTTCCTAATGGGCGGCCTCGACCGGCCGGGAATGAAGCGGCCGTTCGGGAGTTGTCCCGCTTTTCCCAATGGCCAGCACGTCCCTGTATGTGTGCAGATGTGCTGCACAGGTCAGTAAACTGAAGAAATAATCACACAGTGAGAGTTTGTTGGCTGAATAAGCCTGCAGCTGTTCCACTGGAATGTATTTGCACCTCTAACACCCTTCTCATCACTTACTGAATACACGCAACCAACCACCCTCCCTGAGGCAACTCGGATTATGATGTGGAGCCCTGCCTGAATCTCCTGCGCAGAGAGATTGTTGCATTTTGCATTGTTTCTTGATGTAGGAAGACATGGCTTGTATGCTGATTGCATGGTAGAGTGTCCTTAGGTTTACATGTATCCAATGTGAACTCTGACAATGACATATCTGTTCTTTATTACCATCTACAGCAGCCAAAAGTTTGCTCAACAAGAAGACGTCAGACGGTGTCAAGGTGAGTTGAGTTTCACTGAGGTGAAAACGTTCTCATGTGTTTTGCACAAATTGGATGCAACGTTCAGTGTCTGATGAGCTCGGATTATGAGCATCGTGAATGGGCATCGTGCAGCCATGACATCATCATTCAGGGACAGTCATTCCTAGCAGTGGGAAAGAGGCAGTTTTCACCGTAGACACATTAAACGTAGACACTGCATTGGCCACTGGATTGTACGTCAATGTTGCCACCTTATGGGCTTAGGCAACTTGCCATAACTCCGCTGCAAGAAATATAACTGAGTTAAGTACTAAAGTACTAAAACATATCTTTTTTCTATTTTGGTTTAACCAAGTATCCTATATCACAACTACGTGATTTTAACCCATTTAGAACGGGTATCATTATTTTATGCTTTAACTATTGAAAAATAGCAGATATACAAGCTCACAGCGCGGCACCGAGTGCCGCGCTGCGAGCTCGTAGATCTGCTATTTTTTAAAAGTCGTGAACATTAGAATTTTGACCCGATTCTATAAGTGTCTTTTGAATCCTTCTAATTCTAGGCCTAAACGGGTTAATTGTGGAGAGATGTCCTGCTTCAGTAGACATACATGGACATGGAGCATACGTGCAATCGTGCATGGTATTGACCCAATAGGCCTATACTGCAATGGCCAGTGCAGTATCCGCGTGTGTACAGTATTGGGTTTTTCCACAGCAGCCAAATTACCATGAATAGTTGTGACATGTTATTTCTTTCACCGGTGGTACTGATGATACAAATAAGTATGGTTCATTCAGGTCAAACAGAGTAGGGTGCTGCTGCACTTTTGCATGTAGCTCACTGGAAAGGCTCTGCTACATTAAACAGAACAGTGTCTTAACAACCTTACCTCTGGCATCCTTATGTTCAAAAATAATACAGTAGATTTTACAAGCTCACAGTGTGTCACGATGCAGCATGTTGTTATATTTGCTATTTTGTCACGTGAGGAAGTATATAGGGCGTGCATGGTTAACTAGTATGAGTGGTAACAGGAAATAATATTACACAAACTATTTATGTCAATATGGCTGCCTTGAAAAAAGGTCTTTGGTCATCATGATACCTATTGTTCTAAAATCAGACTCCACACTGATTGTGTTATTAATCCTCCTTTTTAAAGTGTGTTTCTTCATCTCTATCTTTCCTATGATGTACATGCCTCTCATTTCCTGTTGGCACTTAATCCTCAATGAACACCCATGTATTACTGAAACCAACACTGTAGAGGTGGCTCTGTGTGTCCATGAATGTGTGTGTGTGAAATGTTTCTGCACATGTACAATATACAGTATATAGGCCTATAGACTTTGTTGTGCAGACATTTGTGTGTGGGTGTGTGTTTGTGTCATGTTCCCTCTACGCTGCCCCCTGCAGGTCAACAACAAAGCCAACACAGTGACCAGTCCTAAAGACACAAGCCCTGCCCCCGCACTGGTATACATACACAACCTCACCCCCCCCCCCCCCCCCCATCTACATCAGAGCATCTACATCAGTGGTTGTCAAATGTCAAGGTCCCCCAAATGAATTGTGCATTTAGCTGCGGACCCCCCATCAGGGTTAAAAGGATGGCTTACAGATCAGCTATAACTCTCTATATATACTATATGTTTATAGAGTTAAAGTGGTTTAACTGATTTTGATGTTGTATTAACCAGTTTTTCTCGGGACCCCCTGGAACGATGTCAAGGACCCCTGGGGGTCCCCGGACCCCACTTTGATAACCATTGATCGACTCAATCCCTACAGCTCACTTTCCCATTCCCCACCATGGAGGAGGTACAGGTTCACCCTACCCACTCAGCAGGGGTGTGTCTTACAGCGTCTCAGTCTTAGAACCTGATCAAATTTGAATGTAAATGTGAATAAGCTGCTTGAGACGATGCACACACAGTGATAACTATGTGAGCCACCTGTATGTGATGATGAGTACCACAGACTCTCATCCATGCAACTCAAGGCTAGGCTTTCCCTGAATGAATTATTGTATATACAGGCTTTTTGCCACAGTGCAGCATGGCCCAGCTCCAGCCTATACTTGCTACAGCTAACCATGAGACATAATGTTTACAAAGACATCTGAACAGTTAAAGGGATATTCCACTTAAAAAAAAAAAAAAAACTTTGGTCATTTTATCATCTAATCAGGCTTTTGTGAACACCCTGGAAAGATTTTAATTTGTTTAATTCAATATTTAGATATTTGATATTCATTTTATCAGACATCACCATCCAGGGCCCCTTCCTATACAAACCAATTGTAACTTCAAACTCCATTTTAACCATGATAGATTATGATGTTCTGTGATCTTTTTTTTCTGGTGACTCATACTACGCTATGTATTTACGTAACTATGTATGTATGTATGTATGTATGTATGTATGTATGTATGTATGTATGTATGTATGTATGTATGTATGTATGTATGTATGTATGTTGTATGTATGTATGTATGTATGTATGTATGTATGTATGTATGTACTATGTATTTCTTTTAATTTATTTTGTATATTTTTGGGGGAAAATGGAAAAGATTTAATACAATAAAAAAAAGAAGAAAAAAAGAAAAGAAAAGGTTATCCAGCTCACGTATTAGGAAGTAACTTAAAATCTGTCCAGGGTGTTCACAAAAGCCTGATTAGACGATAAAATGACCAAAGTTTAATTTCTTTTCTTTGGAAAGTGGAATATCCCTTTAATTAGGGGCAACCTCTACCTCGAACCCACCAGCATCCCGTCTCTTTTTCTACAGAACGGTTCCCTCCTTCCTTCCTCAACTCGTTCATTCCTTTGCTGTGCTTATCTTAGATTGCAGTGCCATTATGACACGCACGTCTCCTTTTTACACGTTTACATTGTGGTTCATGACAAACAGTGTCTCTGCCTTTGTGTTGCGGAGGCTTCCTGGCTGTGCATGGCAGCAGTGTAACAATGGCTCCTTAGGCTTGCTATGTCAGCATGCATGACTTGTTGAATTACGACGGGTGTTTGCTGATTTGCCTGCAAAGTCACGTGACGTTTGATCTGCATGATGTCAAAGGCTTTCTGTGCTCTCATTTGTTTCCATGTTGATTACGCATGAACGGACGCACGCACGCACGCACGCACGCACGCACGCACACACGCACACACACACACACACACACACACACACACACACACACACACACACACACACACACACACACACACACACACACACACACACGGAGAGAGAGGCAGATGTTATAATCTAGTGTAATCTTGGTGAGTGATTAGAAGTTTAAGCTGTCATCAGAATCGATTCCACTTAAGCTCTGTCCAGAGAGACAGTCATCTGAGGAAGAAGACTGAACAGTGGAAACAGAGACTGTAAGACATTCTGTCAGCGTCACCAAGGATGAAAAGCAGACTCATAAGGGAAGAAAGAGAGAAAGAAATTAATATGAGATGTGGACAGACTGCACACGCACGCACACACGCGCACACACGCACGCATGCACACACGCATGCACACAATATATTTTACAGTACAGTAAGTACACCACTCATGTATGTACAGTATATATAGGCTACTCAATGTTCTGCTGTCCATAAATTAAGTCATGTCTTTCCATATTTTGTGTTCCATCTGTTGTACTTCTTTCTCTAGGAACCACAGACTACTGTGATCCATAATCCAGTCGATGGGAACAAGGTATTACATTAATACACACACTTTTCAATTTCAAATGTGTTTCAGTTCAAAATTGTGTATACTGTATAAGCAGCAGCACATTATATTTAATTTGCTTTAATAATGTATATAATTTATGTGGTGTTTGTAAAAAAAAGAACTGTTTATACCATACTTAGCATTTCATTTAATTGTCACATTTGTCTTACATTACGTAAGCCTGGCTTGGCCAGACTATATACTAATGCAGCTAACTAACTGCAGTATAGTCCCCACCTTAACATGGGTGGATTGTTTAGCTGTGCTAGGCTTTATACATGTACAGTTTAATTATATTCTTCATTAGTCGGGGGCCTTTTTTCGTGCTAATCAGTCTAAAAGCGCCAGATTTTGCACAGATGTAGCCCAGGGCTTGCTCTAATGATTTAGCTAGGGCGCCCGAGTTGGCGACCTTCGGGGTCGCCACATCGGCCAAATCAAGTTGGGCTCCCATTGACTTTCTGGAAAGAAAATCTGCTTTAAGTAGCATGTGAGGGGTCTAACTAGGGGTTTGTCATGATTCTGAATCCATTGCAAGCATTTGTTTTGCACAAAAAACATTCCTTGGGCTAAAAATGGCCCCAACAAAACTGGAAAGTGATGACCCATCACTATTATCATTAAACCATCGTACCATAGCTAAATCTAAATCATTAGAGCATGCCCTGGGCTACATCTGTGCAAAATGTGGTGCTTTTAGACTGATTAGCACAAAATTACCATTTTATCTCCCTAAGGCCCCTGACTACATGTCCTACCTTTTAATTCAGTGTACAAAAATGCTGTAGGCCTACTACTGTAAATGTGAATTAAGTTCTATGCACACATGCATTATCAAATCCTTCAATGTCTCCATCCTTCAGGAGTCCGTTGAAAGTGCTAATACCACCATAGAGGATGAAGATGTAAAAGGTAGGCTTCTTGTCTGCACTTGGTTTCTGCTTTTTTCACTCACTTATAGTTTTCACTTTGCATAATGTTCTAAAATACTAAAATCTAAAAGCATTCACCATTCATGAATATCTCTTAACTAACCTAACCCACCCCTTAAGTGAGTAACAATAAAATTAACTACTGCTGCCAACTTACCTCGCAAAATAAAATCCACTGCGTTCTCCGCCCTCCTCTGACTTTTACCCTTTGACACTAGAATCAGTCATATTGATACTGAAGACAGATTGATTTCCCTCAACACCAGGTTTTGTTTTTGAGTATGAAACAACCTCCCATTCTTGTTTCTGTTTCTAAAATGCTTTTCGTCTTCCCTCTTTTTCATTGGGAATATCCTTTGAATTCATGATCCGTTAAACACACTCGTACAATTCCTTATACTTCACCCACCCACACTCTCCTGACACTCATTCACCTACACAACTTCCTCCAGCCTTTCGCCTGGGTAGCTTAGTGAGCAGTATGTTGAGCTCGAAAGGCCGCTCCTCACAGATGTCAGAGCCACTGCAAAGTCCCACGTCCTCAGTCCAGAGTAAGTCCATCCTGAGTGGTAGAGAGACCCTGCCCTGACCCCTCCCCCCCCAGCCCCCCCGCACCCTGTACTCAGTCACTCTTGAGGCTGATGTTCTCCTGTCAAACTGTCTTTTAAGCCCTGTGTCATTGGTGTGATGATATGACATGATTTTCCCAGTTCTCTTTTGTCTTTCCGTGACCCCATACACATGACCCATGAAGCCACACGAGACACCTAGAATATCTTTAAATTTGGCTCCTTTTAAGATTAGCCTCTGCAGTCTCTGTGACATTGTAAGAGGAACTTGAAAAAGAATCCAATTCCAAGAGACTGAAACATGTTTTTTTTTTGCACATTAGAGAATATTATTCCCGATGTACTGAATACCATCATATTCCTTCCCTGTGGGCTTAATTAACTGTTTTTGACCCCTTAAGTTCCGCTGTCCCTGAGCCTCTTTTAAGACAAGATATAGATTACTACCTGTGTCTTCTATTAGCCTTCTGTTCTGAAGAATAACCATAACACTGATTCATACATTCTAAAGTTTAATTTATTCATGTGCATCATAAGCATGCAACAGCAGATACTAACATAAATATTAGACTACATCTGAAGGCCTCTCTTGAATATAATTATACATATACAGTACACGTTGTAATGGAGGTAATGATTAATTACTTAATTAACATGTCTTTTTTCTGGACAAATGATAAGTCATTTCTTTCACTATCCCCCAGCCTGCACCAATAACAATAAAGGTAACTGTCAACATCTAAACCGCATCTGTAGCAAGCAACTGCATCTGAGCATTGGTTTGTTTTTGGTCTTTAGGTGCTCTTTTGGGTGAAATAACTAGCATCATCCTACTTTCCTTGCCTGGTATGGCTATTAGTCATGGGAGGTACAGATATATTGTTTTTGTGTTATTTACAATTAAAACTCAAAACTTATGTGCCTTCCATATCTAATAACACTGATATGCTGCTACTTTGTAGAATAGCGCCCGTTTGGAACTGGCTCGAAATCAGACAATTGCCTGAAAATTGGTAATTCTGACCTCAATGTGTGATATCTAATTTATGATGTTCTGTGATTGTCTGTTGTAGCTCGTAAACAGGAGATTATCAAAGTCACAGAGCAGCTGATTGAGTCTATCAACAATGGCGACTTTGAGTCGTATGCGTGAGTACTTCTACCTTCCTCTCTGCGCATAAGCAGATCTTCAATATTTTAGGCCAAAAAATAATAAAAATAATAATCATACCCCACCTCAGGGCCAGGGGCAGCCGGACTATAAATACAAACTAGAAAGATTTAATTGGAAATTGCAAGTGTGGTTGCTGTGACACGAATTTCGCAAATTAATTTCGGCTTACCATTTGAATTTTCCCCATTCAAGTCAATGGGGAAAATTTATTCACTAATACATTAATGGCCATATATGGAGATCTCTGATGTAATCAATATTAACCCCATATCTTACATACTGTGTCTCATGTGGTCTATGATGTCAGCCATCTCCATATTTGGGAAAAGTTATTTTTTTAATAAATTCAATGGTGAAAATTAATTCACAAATAAATGTATTTAAATTAAACTATAACATATCTCTTAGCAAAATAGCACACATGCGTGTCCCGATGAAGCCGGTCGATTTGACATATGGCCCAAGTGCATGCCACCAAAACTGTGTGAGGATTAGCGCGACAAAAAGAAAAGTCGTACTATATATAGTCTGGTTCCCTGCAGGGACAACCACACTAATTATTCCATTCCCTCCCAATCCACATAAACTGACAGACTTTGATTTCATTATACATACACTTTGGCATAACTGTTGTTGCTGTTATCAGCACGTTCCTATTGCATAATAATCAATATTCTTTATTTTATTCTAAAGGAAGATCTGTGATCCTGGGTTGACCTCCTTTGAGCCAGAGGCCCTGGGTAACCTGGTGGAAGGTCATGACTTCCACCGCTTCTACTTTGAGAATGGTGAGATATTTTGTGACCACAAACTTAACTTTGACTGAACGGTTGACTGAACTTTTTCTTTTTAACCTTTTCTTTTCTTCTTTTTTTTAAACATTATTTCAATCACCTTCTTGATACTCAGTCATTACGTGCATTAAGTACAAATGATTTTATCACAGAAAGTCTCCCAGGGGTCTATACTTGGTCCCCTCCTTTTTTGCCTCTACACCAAATCTCTTTTGTGTAATGGCAGATCTACAGTACAAGTGCGACACATTTTGATCGTGTAGTACTGCTAGTTGTGCCAAAAATGTGCCCTGGAATAAGACGCTAGGGTTCATTAAGTTCATGAATTTGTGCAAGCTTGACCACTTAAATAGCTGGTAAAAATAGCATCTATTCTACAAGCTCATAATGCCTCTTCTTTTAAGGTTATTTTAATGGGTATGGTGCACATTTTCCAGCAGGTGTGTTTTTACGTGCAATGCTGTGCGTGCAATCCGTGCATGCATGCGTTGTGTGTGTGTGTGTGTGTGTGTGTGTGTGTGTGTGTGTGTGTGTGTGTGTGTGTGTGTGTGTGTGTGTGTGTGTGTGTGTGTGTGTGCGCGTGCGCACGCGTACACGTACGCACACGTACAGAGGGGACAGTGCAAATTATACGGTATATTAGATAGTAGGTATGGTGTAACTCCTTTCTTTTAAATGTCTCAAATTGAATTATATTGGTATATGCTGAACATTATACAGGTTGTTTACTGTTAATCTCCAAGGGTATGGTTCTGATTGTGCGGAGTGAAAGCAAGTGAAATTAACGATGACTGCTATAAATGGCAGAATGTCCTCTGTCTGGCTAAGAATAGCACAGATAAACCAGATATGTCCCAGAAACCTGAATCAGTTGGCAAGCCTACTGTTGTCCAGTATCCAACACCAATATATAGAATAACTACTGTAGGTAACACCACTACAGTATATCACACATCACTCATTTGTGTTTTAGGGTATTGAAAAACGATGGAATCCTGTTTTCCATATATTATATAAATATTTAATCACACTGTCAGCCCGAGTGAGCCTATTGTATCATTCATTATCTTGAGAATACTTGAATAATAGAACTAGAATATTTGCCTACATCCATGTTTTATGTAAGACAGATAAATAGATAGATGGAAAAGTTTATTTATCCCGAGAGAACATGCAGTAGTTCCAGCAGCAGAATACACAGTAAAAAATACAAGACAATCAAAACACAAACTAAACTTAGAGAATGAGATATCAATACAAAATAAATAGCAGAGGGATAATGTATTATATAGGTTAATGTGTCCTACACTAAGAGCTGCACAACCAGTAGATGCCATTGGAAGAATTTAAAATCTGCTCGACTAGAGACATTTAGAGCATCTCTTCCTCAGACTTAAGGAAAAGCCTAGTTGCTCTAAACATCACTACTCATGCAGATTTTTAATCGTTTCAAAGGGAGCTACTGTACTTGGTTGTGCAGATGTTTCTGTCCTCAGTTTCACACAGTATTTTCTGGATCTCTGATTTGGTTTTGAGATGTACAGAAATCAGATTTCAAGGTCAAACTTAACTCTGATTATATAGCATCTAAAACATCAGTGAAATATCTGGGTTGTATCTTGGAAGGTAACTTAGATGGCCAAAATATGGCGAACAAGGTCATGAGCAAGGTCTCTGGCCTGACCAAATTCTTAGCAAGGACATCAAGATATTTAGATAGGGAAACTAGTCTGACGGTGGCAAACTCCTTGATTTTGTGCCATTTTGACTATGCATGTACCTCCTGGTTCGAGGGCCTATTAAAGTCCCAAAAGATAAAGCTACAGTCAGCTCAAAATAGACTGATCAGGGTCATACTAGGGCTAGGGCCCAGATCCCATATAGGGAGAAATCAATTTAGGGAAATCAACTGGCTCCCTGTGGAATCCAGAGTTACCATGTCAAGACTGACCATGGTACATAAAATCAAATATGGAGAGGTCCCTGAATATCTAAAGAGATGTTTTACGCGTGTAAGGGATGTGCACACGCACTTTACAAGAGCTAGCATAGCAGACATGAGCCACTTTTAAAGGTAAAGTAGGTAAGGGTTCTTTTACATACCTAGGAGCCGCACAGTGGAACAATCTAGACACGAATGTTAAATTGACATCCAATGTAAGAGTTTTTAAGCAGACGATAAAAGCAGGTCTTTTAGAAAGGGTACACCTATAGTTTAGGAAAGACAAGGGAGTATGGGTTTGTTTTTATGTTTGTATTGTTAGTTTTTAATGTATATGTATGTATGTACTGACATTTTGTTTTGTTTTTAACTGTTATTTGTATGAGGACCTCAGCGGAAATAAGTCTCACGACTTTTCTGCGTAATCCTCGATTTGCTGTATGGAATTGACTGCTTTTCAAATAAAATAAAATAAAATCATGTCTTACCTGATGACACTAACCAACATCACTTCGAACCTCCCCTCTCTGTTCTCCTTCCAGCCCTGTCTAAAGGGAACAAGCCTGTGCACACCATCTTGTTGAACCCTCACGTGCATTTGATTGGGGAAAATGCAGCATGCATTGCTTACATCAGGTTGACCCAGTACATGGACGGCAGTGGCATGCCTCGTACCATGCAGTCCGAGGAGACCCGGGTCTGGCACCGCCGCGACGGCAAGTGGCAGAACATACACTTCCATCGCTCTGGCTCGCCCAGCGTCCCCTCCCAGTAAGAGACACAGCGGGCATAAAGATTCGATTATTGACTTCACAGAATTATTAATCTAGCTTAAGGATATATAAAATTGAACGACTCATGATGTCATACTCATTTGATCTGTATTTCTTTCATAAATTCATATTTAATTACATACATTTTCACTCTATGATGCTGCAGTATGTTTTCATTTATGTGTTTCTGTTCTTTGCAGTTAATGGAATATGAAGATTCTATTGAAAAGTCCCATCAACAGTTCTCTTAAGAAGAGCAGTCAACTAGCCAACCCCTGGCTGCTCTCTGACCCCAACACCCCAGACCCTTCTGCAAGGACATGACATCACACAGGACAAAAGTATTAATACATTCTACTGTTATCTGACATTTTATTAATGGACATCATTCGAACCACCACTGGGTGGCAGCACTCCATATTTGGACATTATCAAAAGAGTATATTGATGACATTTCTTTTTCTTTTCTTGTTTTTTAAAAGCTGTTTTGGTATGCATTTTAAATATAGAGATGTTTAAAATCTACTACTGTAACCTCTCCTGAAAATTAGTTCTGTATTTTTATGTGTATTTATGTGTGTGCAATATGAAACATTTGAAAGATCAGAATGTTAAAATTGAGCTTGCTTTAGTTCTGGTGATGTATATATATATACATTGTGATTGTTGATAAAAAGAAAATAAGCCAATACAAACATTGAAATTGCTATTCTTGCTACAGTATCAGAGGAATTAAGAGTTTACGTAAATTCAGTTTATGAGCTACATTTACAGTATGTTTGTTATGAGATAAGTCTATTGTTTGAATCGTCAGATTTCAACATAATACTAATTTAATTGTAAAGTAAAGCAGATCAGCTTACATTTTGAGATATGTTTGCCTTTATATCATTGAAATAAGAAATAAGAGAATGTAGCATATATGTAATATATGAAAAATCAAGACTATTGTGTAGTGCATGGGGGGATTATTGTGAGTAAGACCATATGAAACTATAATACCTTATGTTTGATTTGTGAATCACTGACTTGTTTGTTGCATTTGTTAATGTTGTGCATCGGTCTCGTCTCCAATGTTTCCAGTGTCCTCCAGTATCATGGATCCGTCTTAAGAACAATAACAGAATTATGGTAAATATCCCGCATACATATAAAGACTTCATATCTAAGAAGAGGAAAAATCAGCTCCTGGTTGTCAAAGCACCCCTTTACATTTTGTAAAAAGACAACGAGAAGAAAAAAAGGTTCATTTTCATAATGTTTGTATCTGTATCTTATGGCTGTATGTAGGATTTCTGTTTTATTTTATTCTCATTATTAATGTTTCTTTTTTTTGCCAGTAATACAGAGAAGAAATGCAGCAAAGGCATGTGCAGAAGGTTAGCCTGTACCTTCATTCATGATTTATATTTTGTTGTATGACTGCGCAGTGCACCAAAAATAAACAATCTGCTATCTTTGGCGCCCGACACCATTGTACGACAGAATATAGATTAAGCATTAGGTGTCAGTCTGGTGGTTTGGCCAACAGGTCTGGAACCTGACTTTGGTAGAAAACCTTTGCAATCAGACCAGAAGTAATGGAAAGTGAAGAGAACAGGAGAGGAGAGTGGAGAAGTGAGGTGATTGAAACAGAGTAATAATGATCATGTGTGGAGATGTCTTCCTGGAGGATCTGCGTTATACAAGTCTGTGATCTTCTCTCCACTAAAGAAGAATGCCAGTGTTTCCTTCATTGTTGCTGTTCTCTCCTTTCGTTTGGTTTCCCTCTTCATTTATGGGGGACACTATGATAAACAAATGTTTTCTTTCTTCTTCTTTTTTTTTTTTTTTTTGACAAAATGTATGATGTCAAATGCAATGCACCACTTGTTACATGGTGTGTATAAAGTGTTGCCAGCACGGCAATAGATGGGTAAACATGTTTAAGAAATAAATCAATCGTTCTAAAAGGTGTGATAAGATATGTTTATGATCTGTTGATAAAATGTAACCCTAGGTGAATTGTAAGCAACATATTATTCTCCATAGCTTTGGAAACCTAAACAGTAAAAGTTGTGATTGGTTGTTATTGCTCAACTATTGTATGCTACTTTGACATTTTAGTATTGACAGATTAGAGTTGTATAATCAACTACTGTATGTCTTGAAGCATCTAAATAATAGTGAAATATAACAATAGTGAAATTGAATATTTTATTTTTGCTATATTTTAATCTGATATTCATTTTCTTTTAGTTAGTTTTCTTTGATTTTGAAAGTGCAAAATTGTTTTGCTGTTTTTATTTGACATTATTCGAAATAAACATGACTACTAAACATAAATGGCAGGGGGAAAAATAGCCTATAAAGAATGCTTTCGCCTTTGGGTGGTTGCTGAGGAACATCTGTATGGGCGAAGAGAGTTCACTGAGGACGAGGTCAATCAAATAAAATAGAGACTGAAGACTTTGATAAAAACAACAATATTTGAATGAGTCACAAGCAAAGGCAGTGTTTCTCAAAGTGGATTCCAGGGATTTTGTAGGTTCCCTTATTGGGGTATAAATAATAGACCCATAAAGTCTGTAACTCTGACAGTATACAATATCCTAACGGGTTCATTTGGTTCCATATTGTATACTGTCAGAGGGAGATCTTGAAATTTGAAAGTTTGAGAAACACTGAACAAAGGGATACTGCAAGGTGCAAAACAGGGTTTAAAACATGTTACATACTCCGGTACAATAGGTGGCGGTATGCACCTCCGTAAGTATAAATCTAGAGGAGGTTCCTTCTCATCTGGCCAATCAGCGTGACTCTGCCGTTGAGCCATCCGCGTCTGGCGTATGCATTCCATAGAGCTATAATAATAAGATGCATTCCAATCCGAAGGGTTTGCACTTTGAAGTGCGCATTTGAAGGGCTATGACGTCACTGGTCACAGATATACAAGCTCACAATGCGTCGCAACCATAGAGTTATAATATTAAGGTCGCAACGCAACGCATTGTGAGCTTGTAGATTGCTATTTGGCGCGGCCCAGTGACGTCATAGCCCTTCAAATGCGCACTTCAAAGTGCAAACCCTTCGGATTGGAATACAGAGTTATAATATTAAGGGCGTATGCCCAAGGCTGTCCCTGTTCCGGTCTGGTTCCGGTCTCCCCCAAGCCCCCTGTGATTGGCTGAACCGGACGTAGGGAGCGCTCGGTTGTAGTCACTTGGACCGCGCGAGGTGCACCAAAACCCAATTATCATTGCGTTTATCGTGCGCTTGCCCAGGCCTTACGGCCTGGGCATAAATATAACGATTGCATTCACCACGGCTTCGTAACTCGCGCGGCGCTCCGCCGGCCGCGCGGCCCTGGCCCGCTCTTCGCGGCCACTCGGTCCGCTGGCCTTCGCGCCGCTTGCAATGTTCGTGGACAATAACTTAATGTCGTGGACAATAACTGTGACATCTAACCATAAAACGAGCGCTCCCTTCATAGACACGCTTGGTAATCTGCTGGACGCGAGCCATCCAATGGGCGTGGCGTTGTATGGTTGTTGTAATGTTGTGATCTCTGGATGTGATACATTTCAATCGTTGCGTGTTGCGTGCGTCGGCAGTCTAATATAATGTCTCCTAAATGAAACGTGTGCTAACTAAGTGCTTGCTGTTATTTTACTTGTAGCTTGTGAAACCACAACAAAGTTACTGTCGTCATTTGGGGCGCTTCGAGAAGCGGTAAGAAAGATTATATAATAATACATTAATTTGTCCCGCCATAACATCATGGCCTGAAATGCAATGGTGGTACTCGCATTTCTCAAGTAAAGAAGTATCAATACTGCAATGTAGAAATACTCTGTTACAACTAGTAAAAGTCCGGAGTTCTTTAAATTACTCAAGTAAAGTAGCCTACAAATAACCTAAGTGTACCTAAGTACAGTACCAGGGCTGCCAAGTTCCAGAAATTTTTAAGAGTGAGACATTTTTTGGGGGGCGCGATTTTTTTTGGCCTTTTTAACATCGATTTAGAGCGATTTCGTGGCGTGTGGGGCTTAAATTGGTTGGCGCAGACGGGGTCACTACCTCATGCTTATAAAGCATTCAAACTGAGTGACCAGCACAAGTAGAAATAAACTTGCAACAAGAATGACCAATAAATATACATTTATTAGTAAAACTACTAATAGTACTACTAGTAAGGCTAGTGGTTCTCAACCTTTTCAGACTGCGCCCCAAATAATCATATTTTAACTGGGGACCCCTCCACCCTATAAGCGTTCAGGCAACATTTTGTAGGCTATAACAAGGTTCTACTGTGAAAATAGACATGTGAGCATGTAGATCTACTATTTTCACAATGTCTGCCTCTATTACTTGACAATTTGGCCAATGTTTAATTTGTCATCTTAGAGCTATTTTGTCACTTTAGAAATGTGCAGATACCCTCTATACACTTAAACTTTGTTGGTTTGTTTACTGTTGAGTGAGAAAACAATGTTTCACATTAAGTTAATCATGGCGACCTCCACAAAATAATTTGGGGACCCCTGGGGGTCCCGACCCACATGTTGAGAACCACTGGGCTACTGGGATTCTTCCCTCTAGTAGAGTAGTAGACTAGTAGGCCTAGTGTTGGTGCAAACCTCCCTATCTCTTCTAAAGCCCTCCTCAGAATATGGGGATATTAGGGTTCAAGACAAGTGGATATAACCCATGAAATTATTGCGCGTGGGCTCTTTCGTGCATGCGCTCGCGGGAGGCAAGAGCTGGATTGTGGTCATCTTTGTGAAATATTGCCCGGCGTTTACTCGCGGAGCGAGTGTTTTTCTCCACCGCGGGGGCGGCGCGATCCCCGGCCCCGCAGATCGAAGCGAGAAAGCCGCCGTCTGTAGGGCTCTCTCTCTCGCTCCGTCGCCTGCATGTGTGTATGTGTAGAGGGGAGAGAGAGTGGAGGAGCAGAGCAGCTGCATTCACTGCGCTTAGAATTCTCCGTGCGACTTTTACCGAGTGAGAAAACCCCCGCAATTTTCGGGAGAGGTCCGTGGGATGGTTGTAAAATTGCGTGAGAAATGGCATGTGTGGCGTGTGGCGTGAGAAGAGGTTAAATTGCGTGACTCTCACGCTCAAAGCGTGAGACTTGGCAGCCCTGACAGTACTCAAGTAAATGTACTTAGTTAGCTTAGTTTTGCTAGCTTGAAACAATGTAGCTCCTTTCGGAACCACTACACGGCTATGTAGTGAGTGGTTCCGAAAGGAGCTAGAAACAATGGTATATTTATCGCTGAAACGTTACTGTCGTTAGGCCAGTGGTTGTGGGCAGGCACACGTAGTCACAGCCTTTGTTTCAGTATTCGATGTGGTATTCGATGTGGTTCAGTATTCAGTGTGGTTTTACTGTTGTTATATGTTTATATAATTAATTATAATTAATGTGATCGATTGGGCAACCATATAACTGCATATCTTGCAGGTAATCTGGAGAATCTGGCTTGTGGGTTAGGTTTACTGTTAATACATTCACAGTACACACACACACACACACACACACACACACACACACACACACACACACACACACACACACACACACACACACTTCAAAATGACTTTTTTTCAGTGATTACTCATGCCATGACATGGAGCCTTGAGTTCAATATATATATATTTTTGTATTTGTAAGACAAAAAATAGATTTTAGTAAATTTACCCCCATTGATTCCGGATGGGGACCCAATCCGGAAAACCAAGGCTCCATTGCATGAGTAATCAATAGATATAATGTCATTTTGGAGGCGAACTACTCCTTTAACCATTATATACGGTACATTTCAGCCATTGGAAAATAGCAGCCGATCTATGCGACGCATAGTGAGCTTGTAGATCTGCTATTTTTATACATTTTGAACTTGTGAAATGGGACATTCTGCACCATGACTACTTTTACTTTTGGTACTTTAAGTGCATTTCTATACCAATACTTTTGTACTTTTAAAGACTTTTCTTGTATAACGGAGTACCTTCTACATTGCAGTATTGCTACTTTAACTTGAGTAAAGAATGTGAATACTTTTTCCAACGCTGTTTGTTTCTGATTTATGTAATTTTGGTTTTCATTTGAACTGCTGCAGATCTACTAATCAACAGCCAAGGATGTTAAAAGAAGCCAAGGAGCTGGGGGAGCGCTTCTGCTGTGCACTGGAGCATGAACAAGATGAAAGAGCAGACGAAAGAGGAGAATATTGGATGAAAGATGTAGATGAAGACGAATGGAAAGAAAAAGTGCATGATTTGTTCTTTGATGAGTGTAGACACGAAACCTCCCGTCTTATTTGCGGGGAGGATAATTTGTATAAATGTGAGCTACTACTGGATCTATACTCTTATTTGGAGGAGGAGAATCCCGGGGCTCTTTCAGAATTAGAATCAGTTTTCCAGTCCGTTCATGAAGTCTGGACCCTATTCCTCGCGGATAGAAAGACCTCTCTTTTCCTAGAGGTGCTGAAGCTGGATGGGAAGAAAGCAGTACAGCTGTTAGATGTCCCAGTTGAAGAGAGTGAAGTGAGAGTCTTTGTTCAGTGCCTACCCTACATCTCCCAGCTCAGGTACAGTACATGTATTTTATGTTTAATAGGCTTTTAAACTAAAGGCTACATACTGGTATAACAGTTCAGCTGTAGTGTGAAACGTGATGTCTGTATGATACCATTGTGTGTGAACTTTTTCAGATTGTTTAATTTTACAAATTTCCACTCCTAAATCTGATGGATATAGTATCCAAACTATCCATCATACTTTGTTCTATTTATAAAGCAGAATTTCTGTCATTTTCATATAAACAGGTTCTCTAAGCTACGGTCAGGAATGTTGGAACAACCCAAGTTCCTGCAAAAGCTTATCTGTGAAGCAGCAGAACGGGAAGAAGAAACGGGAGAGAAGATTCTGGAATTGTTGTCCTCAGTGTGTGATTACAAAACATTCCTCCGTATGCACAAGGACGATAATTACTTAAAATCTGAGCTACTACTGGATCTGTACTCAAATTTGAAGGACTATGAGAGGCAAACAGGCAGAAGCGTTCTTCCAGCACTAGAACCACTCTTTCGGTCAGTTCCTGCAATCTGGTCCATTTACCTCTCGGATAGAAAGGCCTCCACCCTCCTAGAGGTTCTGAAACTTCAACAGGAGAAGAAACCAGTTGTAAAGCTGTTGGATGTCACAGATGAAGAGAGTCAAGTGAAGATCTTTGTTCAGTGCCTGCCCTACATCTCAAAGCTCAGGTAGTACAGTAAATGTGTTTCCTTTCAGTATTTGCCAATGTCTTATAAAAACTCAGTTCCATACCCTTTTCTAAAGATTAACACACTTCTATTAATTATGAACGAAAGGATCTGTAAATTCCCAATAGATCTCTGAAAAAAATCTGAAAAGATTGGTAGGGAAGTTCACCATAAGAATTTTGGAATATGGCCAATTTTAATTTTAAATCATACCTTATTTGGATGGATTCACATACGTCTATGAAAGGGTTTAGGTTAAATATAAGCTCATTTAAAAGGTACATGTTGCTGATATTAAACATATATTTGCCACATTATACAGTGTTATTGTTCTCACATAAGAATAATACAATTCAGGTTGAAAATTGGTAGAGTCTGGCTTTAATTGAAGTGTAGACATGCACAGCATTCAGCAGTGCACTCTTCCATCACCTGTATTGCAACCACATGCTGCATTCAGCAGTGCACTCTTCAATCACAGTACAGATAATTAGCTAGCATCCTGTTAAATAGGAATTCAGTAAAATGGCATCTACATGAATAGTATATTGATCTCATGATGCAAATTTCAGAGCTGTGTTTACTGTTTACATTTTGATTTTAATTTGAACTGTTGCAGTTTCTCGAATCAACGGCCGGGAATGTTAAAACAACCCAAGTTCCTGCGAAAGCTCATCTGTGAAGCAGCAGCACGGGAAGAAGAAACGGGAGAGAAGATTCTCGAAGCATTGTCTTCTGTGTGTAATTACAAAACATTCCTCCGTATGCACAAGAATGATAATCTCTTAAAATCTGAGCTACTACTGGATCTGTACTCGTATTTGAAGGACTATGAGACGCAAACAGGCAGAAGCGTTCTTCCTGCACTAGAACCACTCTATCGGTCAGTTCCTGCAGTCTGGTCCATATTCCTCTCAGCGAGAAAGGCCTCCACCCTCCTAGAGGTGCTGAAGCTTCAACAGGAGAAGAAACCAGTTGTAAAGCTGTTGGATGTCACAGATGAAGAGAGTGAAGTGAAGATCTTTGTTCAGTGCCTGCCCTACATCTCAAAGCTCTGGTACAGTACATTTATTTTCATACATTATTTGTAAAAGCTCAACTGCATACCCTTTTCTAAACACAATGAGGTATGATTAATGTTTTTGCATTAATAATGAACAAAGTTTGCAATGGGTCTGAATAGTAATACCCAATACATTTCAGAAGGATTTCTGAAAAGATTGGTAGGGAACTCAGGAATTTTGTAAATATGGTCCATTTCAATATAAAATTTGTGTTTTTTTTAAGACATGTCTTAACTCATTGAGTGCCAATCCCGAACTAGTTCGGCTTTATTATCGTATCGCAGAGTGCCGATCCCGAACAAGTTCGGCTTTTTTTTTTTTTTTTTGGACCCCATCAAATCTGGTGAACATGATTTCAATCGCGATTTTGCATGTTCCACCCCCATACAACCCCATCTAACATACAGGGCAGCCATGTTTGTTTACATAACATGTAAAACATAATGGCGATTATCTCAAGAATGCCTGAACGGATTTCCAATCGGATTTTTTTGTTTGAAAGCTGTGAACAAACTGCACAAATCCACTCCAATGCAATCCAGGATTGCATTGGATTTTTTAGAGCTCATTCTTCTCTGTTTTTTTCCCATGCATGAGGTGTGCAAGGTTTAATCATGGCTAAGTTGACGAAAATAAGGCTTCTAAAATGCTTGGTAGCCAATAGCTAACTTCAAGCTAACTTCATCCTCTTCCTGTACATGCACAAAGGAAAGTGTTCAGGCAAGTCATGGCTGCAGGGCTTCTGCATATACCAGCATATCTCTATGGGATTTTCTATGGCCACTGGGCGCCCTCTAGTGGTGAAAGGGGTGGCACTAAATGAGTTAAGACATGTTTTGGGTTAAATGTATGCACATTTAAAATGGAAATGTTGCTGATATTGTGCATTCAGCAAGTGCACTCTTCCATCATGTATTGTCCCATAGTATATTCTGATGATGCAGATCAGTAACCTGACTGCGCCAGATGGTGGCAGTAGTGCGTACCGCCCTACTTTACCATCTGAGATCTCACGGGGAGAGTTGATAACACTCGTAAAGTCCCGGGCCGGACGAATCAGCGGCAGCTACGGGCGGGCTCTGAGCCAATAGAGTCTGATTGCAGACCACGTGGAAACCCGTCTGGGTGTAACGTCATGCAGACAGGCCAATGTGAGTGGTTGGAGTTGGCACTCCCAGACTGTGATAGAGAGACGGCCCCATCCAATCACCTGCTAAAGAATTTGAAAAAATGGCCCGCCCCTTACATCGGGTCTGCCCGAGCAATCCCAGATGGTGGTAAGCAGAGCGGTATGCAGCCAGGCATACGCACTGCTGCCACCATCTGGCGCAGTCAGGTTAGCAGATCAGCAGAGCTGGTTTTAATTTTGGTTTTAATTCATACTGTTGCAGTTTCACCAAAGAGCCAGGCATGTTGGAACAACCCAAGTTCCTGCAGAAGCTCATCTGTGAAGCAGCAGAACGGGAAGAAGAAACAGGAGAGAAGATTCTGGAATTGTTCTCTTCTGTGTTTAATCCCGAAACATTCCTTCTTATGGGCAGGGACTGGGAGGGTAATTTCTATAAATGTGAGCTGCTGCTGGATCTGTACTCTGATATGAAGGACTATGAGAAGCAAACAGGCAGACGTGTTCTCCCAGCACTAGAACCACTCTACCAGTCAGTTCCTGCAGTCTGGTCCATGTTCCTCTCAGCGAAAAAGACCTCCGTCCTCCTAGAGGTGCTGAAACAGCAGAAAGAGAAGAAACCAGTAGAGCTGTTGGACGTCACAGTTGAAGAGAGTGAAGTGAAGATCTTCCTTCAGTGTCTGCCCTACATCTCACAGCTCAGGTACAGTATCTGTTTTCTTTCATTATTTGTCTACGTCTTATAAAAGCTCAATTGCATAACCTTTTCTAAAGATAATGAGGTATGATTAATGCACTTACATTAATAATGAACGAGGTTTGCAAAGGGTCTGAATAGTAATACCCATACATTTCAGAAAGATTTCTGAAAAGATTGGTAGGGAAGTTCAACTCAGGAATTTTGGAAATATGGTCCATCCATTTCAATATAAAAGTGTATGTTTTTTTTTATACAAAAGTGAACTTATTTGGGGGATTTGCATATGTATTAAGACATGTTTTGGGTTAATGTATGCATGCACATTTAACACCTTCTAAGCCACGGGGAGCCCCTTAATGTTAAAACCGTACTATATCGCACATCCCCCCAGGGACTCTCAGCCATGCCGTACATTCCCGGACTTTGTCTTTAAAACCGGAATAAAAGCTTTTGATCCGAAAATCGGCGATCGTCTAACCTTCCCTAGTCACCACTCGTGCATTGATAGCTCATGCAGACCGTGCATGAAGCAGAGGTGACGTCAGCGCCTCTCCTTCTCCAAGGCTACTCCCAGCCATCCGTTTGCTGTCTGCACACTCGAGCTCCTACAGCAGCCATGCTTGGGGCTATGCTAGCGAAACTTTTCAGTTCTGTTCTTCAGTCACACATGGATTGTTTGTGGGGACATTTACGTGAAAGGATCGCGCACGCGAAACGCACGGGGACATCGACGATCGGCCAAAACCCCCATTCTATCCCAACGGAAATCGAGAAAATCATGGTGAGTTACTGAGCTGGGGAAAAAAAAAAGAAGAAAAAACAGCGGCGCTGTTCAAGATGGAGGGGCTGCGGGGTCATGTTTATAAACATAATATTATGTCTCAGATCACAATACAATAATAGAAATTTCACGGCTAATCTACCAACCACCATTCTATTTCGGACGGCAAGGTGTTAAAATGGAAACGTTGCTGATATTCAACCTTTTTCTTTTGGGTCACTTGATACAGTGTTATTGTTTTCACATGAGAACAATGGAATTCAGGTTGAAAATCAACAGTGGCCTTTAACTCAGTTAGCGCCGGGCGACTTTACGAGCGACTAGTTCACTATGGCGTTTGGTGCCGAGCGACTCGGAGCGACTTTTATATAAAAGCATTGTTTAAGCTTTTAATATGTGTTTATAGACGGAGCGAAATGGTTAGCTTACCTCAGCTAATGTCCACACGTAAACCGTGAAAAAAAAGGATACGATTATGACGTCACCTTTAAACCAGGGCTTCCTGTTGACAACAGGCCTCTGCTAGCGTTAGCCTCAATGCAACCATCCGACCCTCACGTAGCTTCACTAGGTCGGATTTTGATTCTGAAACTTTCTGTGTGGCATCTATATACGTCCCGATGCCCATACCAATGGTGGTTAAAGACGATCAAGCACGAATTGAACAGTATTGAGCTGAAATGGTGACCGGCGGCCCGTCCATGTTAAGTCAATGAGGACCAAGTCAGCGTCTCATCCTGTTATGTGGATTTAAACAGGCTTAACATGGGACCATGTCAGTGTATGGTGTATGGTGGTCTCTAGTGGTCATCTGGTGGTATGGTATGCTGAACGTGCATTCGTTAAGGTGGTCTGGTTAAGGTGGTCTGGGGGGATACAAAATAGCTATTTCCTGGCGTTATAAGCGCACATTCATATTCATATTTTGGAAATCTGGCCCTGTATGAGTTAATTGAAGTGTAGACTATAGACATGCACTGCATTCAGCAGTGCACTCTTTCATCATGTATTGTCCCATCAGGGCCGTTTTTAGCTATAGGCGGTATAGGCGGTCGCCTAGAGCGCCATCCTAGAGGGGGCGCCGAAATGGAGGGAGTGGACCCAAACCAGCCCAAAACCGGCCCAAAACCGACTAAATTCACGGCAAAACCCGCAAAGAATGGGGGGGGGGCGCATTCGAGAGAGCTCGCCTAGAGCGCCGATTAGACGCGCTATGGCCCTGTGTCCCATAGTATATTCTGATGATGCAGATTGCAGAGCTGGTTTTAATTTTGTTTTTAATTTGAACTGTTGCAGTTTCACTGATGTTGAGCCAGGAATGGCAGAACAACCCAAGTTCCTGCAGATGCTCATCTGTGAAGCAGCAGAACGGGAAGAAGAAACTGGAGAGAAGATTCTGGAATTGTTCTCTTCTGTGTTTAATCCCGAAACATTCCTTCTTATGGGCAGGGAGGGTAATTTCTATAAATGTGAGCTGCTGCTGGATCTGTACTCTGATATGAAGGACTATGAGAAGCAAACAGGCAGACGTGTTCTCCCTGCACTAGAACCACTCTACCAGTCAGTTCCTGCAGTCTGGTCCATTTACCTCTCAGCAAGAAAGACCAACGTCCTCCTAGAGGTGCTGAAACAGCAGAAAGAGAAGAAACCAGTAGAGCTGTTGGACGTCACAGGTGAAGAGAGTGAAGTGAAGATCTTCCTTCGGTGTCTGCCCTACATCTCACAGCTCAGGTACAGTTAATGTGTTTTCTTTAAGTATTTTTCTTAAATATAAAAGCTCAGCTGTATAGCTTTTTCTAAATAAAATGAGGTATGATTAATGCACGTCATGATTTAATCATGAACTAGGTTTGCAAAGTCCTAGTGCATTTCTGAACAGTTCTGTAGAGAAGAAATGTATATTTAAAGGGAAACTTGTATAATTCAACCAAATTTGTCGTTGCGTTACATTAATCTCTGCATAACAATGGAATTTAGGTAAAGTTTTCTTTTAATTTTAATTTCAACTATTCACTACATTCAGCAGTGCACTCTTCCATCACATTTATTGTACAACTAATTTGATAGGATCCCATTATATTCGCCTGGTAAACCATCCCGGTCAGTCAACATTATCATTGTCTATCATTGAACATCATCAGTCTTCTGCAGACCGGTCTGGCACCAAGCGTTGGGTGGACCTTTTGGTTTCTGCAAAACGCCCACCCAGCGCTTGGGGCCACACCGGTCTGCAGAAGCCACAGAATCTGAATTCACACGAGGGCATTTACCAGGGCAGGCTACCATTATATAGGAATTAGGAATGTATTACATTTGCAATCCTCTGTATGAACGCTGCTTTCTGATGATGCACAGAATCAGATACTAATGTAAGTTTGTTTTTTGATTTGATCTGTTCCAGTTTCACTGATGAATACGCAGGAATGGCAGAACAACCCACGTTCCTAGGGAAGCTCATCTGTGAAGCAACCGAACAAGAAGAAGAAACGGGAGAGAATATTTTAGAATTGTTCTCTTCTGTGTGTAATTACGAAACATTCCTCCTTATGCACAGGGACGATAATGGCTGTAAAACTAAGCTACTACTGGATCTGTACTTGTATTTGAAGGACTATGAGACTCAAACTGGCAGAAGTGTTCTTCCAGCACTAAAACCACTCTACCAGTCAGTTCCTGCAGTCTGGTCCGTATACCTCTCAGATCATGGAATGACCTCCCTCCTCCTAGAGGTGCTGAAACTACAACAAGAGAAGAAACCATTAGAGCTGTTGGACTTCTCAAATGAAGAGAGTGAAGTGAAGACCTTCTTTCAGTGCCTGCCCTACATCTCACAGCTCAGGTACAGTAAATGTGTTTTCTGTCAGTGAATACTTTCTGCATATACGTATAGATGACCCCCAGTTTGATGTCCATTAGGCCACGAAACAAAAGGCAGAGAATAAACACTGCACACTGACTCACTTTTATTAAGGCATCAAATCAATGCTCTTCTCGTTCTACAGACTGATTTAAGATGGGCAGCAAGACGCCATCTTAACCATGATTTAAAACATCACTATAAATTGACCATAGAGGCTAAGTATTACCATGTTAAAAATAAAATAAAAATTACACCCAGTGTGAAGTGAGTGGTGCTATTAATGAATCGATTTCATTAAGCGCCTCGCGAAACTTGGCCAATGTGGGATGGTGGGATATACGTACAAATACAGACAAAGCCAGATGTAGGAGCGGTTAGCACCGCTCAAAAAATCACACTTTTCTATGCTGGTCCAAAAGAAATGAGAAACTGAAAATACTATTTGTTATTGTTACTATTTATTTGTAATACAGTTGATTTACAGTTACATTTTGTAAGGAATATGTAATAAAACCTTTAATTTACAAATCCCCATGTGATTTGTGGATGTTGTGGAAGTGGAGTTGTGGAATTAATGTACAGTATGCGTAATTTGGTTCTCAAAGTGGGGTTCAGGGACCTTTGATTAGGTTCCAGGGGTCCTCATCTAAATGATTGATATTTAGGAACCAAATGGTCCATTACAGATCTGTGGCATTTTAAAGTATGAAAATGTAACCAAATGTACCCTTGTGGTGCATTTGGTTACATTTTCATACTTTGAGAGTTAAAATGCCACTATATAGTATAGATTGGGGTCCCAGAGATGATTTAAAGCATTGTTTCTCAAATGGGGGTACGTTTACCCCTACGGGTACGCAGAGGTACTACAGGGGGTATTTGAGAGAAAATGGAAACATTTATTTTACTGTTATGTTTAATTTTCAAACATTATGTGAACGTGTTGCTCCGTAAAGCTTTAAACCAGATTAAGTAAGAAAGTAGTAGAAAACAGGCTTCTTACTTTTATTTTCAACATCTATCTATAAATGCGACAAATCTCTGTCTGTTTGTTTGTTTGTTTGTAATCCGCGTATCTCGAGAACCGTTCGTCCCACCGGCTTCAGATTCGGCACGCGCGTTCCCCGCCGCCGCGCGGAGTGCAGTGCCGGGCCTCGACCCGACCCGACTCGCGGTTTTCCGAAACCGGCGCGAAACGTTCGGAATCTCCTTATGCGGAGCTGATTGTTGACATCAGGCTGTTCCGGAGGAAATCGGCGCAAGCGCTGAGTCATTGTGACATCACTTCATAAAAGGCTCTGACATCACGTACGCCACATGAGTCAACACAAAATCTCTGTGAATGTGTATGTATGTATGTAATCCACGTATCTCGAGAACCCTTCTTCCCACCGGCACGCGCGTTCTCCAGATATGGGCATAAAGTCTGACATCAGAGTTTTCCGCAACCGGTACTGTGTGTGCAGAGATCTTCATATATGGGCATAAGTGGACAAAGACAAACAGATGGTCAAAACGGGTCCTATGACAACAGGTATATTGGGGTTTGCATTAAAGGCTGGGGCATTCATGGGGTTTGCATTAAAGGGTGGGGCATTCATTCCCTATTTCAAATTCGGCACGTGCGTTCCCCACCGCAGCAGGTAGTGCAGTGCTCGGCCTCGACCCGACCCGATACACGATTTTCTGGAACCAGCACGCAAGGTTCGGATTCTGATGTCTGACATCAGGATTTTCTGGAACTGGCACTGTGTCTGCATAGATCTCCATATATGGGCATAAAATGGATGCAGACAGACAAATACAGATATCTCCATATATGGGCATAAATGGACACAGGCAAACAGATGGTCAAAGATCTCCATATATGGGCATAAAGTGGACGCAGACAGACAGATACAGATATCTCCATATATGGGCATAAATGGACACAGGCAAACAGATGGTCAAAACGGGTCCTATGACAACAGGTATAATGGGGTTTGCATTAAGTTTGTCTCCTCCTCCATCTGTTTGTCTGTGTCCCTTTATTCCCATTATGGAGATCTCTGTATCTGTCTGTGCCCCCGACTGTGTTGCAGACACAGTGCCGGTTCCCCCTTTAATGCAAACCCCATTATACCTGTTGTCATAGGACCCGTTTTGACCATCTGTTTGAAAAAGCGACAGAAATCTCATATATGGGCATAAAATGGACGCAGATAAATATATATCTCCATATATGGCATATATGGGCATACAATGGATGCAGAATCACAAAGATCTCCATATACGGGCATAAAAGGGACACAGACAGACAGATACAGAGATCTCCATATATGGGCATAAAATGGACGCAGATAGACAGATATCTCCATATATGGGCATATATGGGCATAAAATGGACCCAGAACTATAACTGCAGTGATCTCCATATATGGACATAAAATGGACACCGACAGACAGACAGATACAGATATCTCCATATATGGGCATAAATGGACACAGGCAGACAAATGGTCAAAACGGGTCCTATGAAAACAGGTATAATGGGGTTTGCATTAAAGGGCGGGGCATTCATTCCCTATTTACATTGTTCCGAGTTGGCCAGGTCGCCGACTAGACGCTGGGCCGCCCAAAGGGCGGCCCAGCTTCTAGTATTGATAATAACAACTGGACTTTTGACGTCAGTATTTTCTAATCAAAGTGTTGTACCCATTTAGGCCTAACCTATAGTTAGGCCTAAATCAGAAATTAGCCTACAAAAACAAATATGTTGCTACATACTGTACTTGTACTGTAAGCCCCTCCCAAACACAAAATGTGTTTCCGGCCTGAATGGGTTAAAGGGGATACTTGGATTCAGAAATCAGGAAAAGGGTGTACTGAGGCCCAAAATGTTTGGGAAACACTCATTTAAAGAAACTGTCACATCAAATGGTTGATCCGTTGCCTTTGGCTTTAGGCTTTTCATAGACAGTGAGATGTCCACATGCTGTAGTAGATGTTAAAAAATAAATAATTGAGATTATTTAAAAATGAAAAAAAAAGTACATATGTATTGTATATTTTCACTGAGGTCTGGATTACTGATTAGGTGCTGATCACATAACCTGCACTGATCTTAATAGTGATATTAATGGTTACATCCCTCGCTCATTGTTTTTCTGCAGATCCAGCAAGTCCGTTCTGCTCCGGCTCCTAACGCTGGTCTCTGGGGCCAGTGAAACGGACAGAGTGATGCGAGCAGGGTCCCTGGGGAGAGCCCTGGGTGGAGAGCTGGATCTCAGTAAGACCAGACTACACCAGAAGGCCTGTAAACGATTGGCCCTGGTTCTGAAGCAATCTGAGGGACTGACAGAGCTGGACCTCAGTCACTGTCAACTCACTGACCAGCAGCTAGGGATTCTGATCCCCCACCTGCACAAAGCACAAGTCCTGGAGTGAGTAGTCTTGTAAAATGGACTGATGTGTGTGGATTTGCTCGTGTAGAAAGTTTAGGAACTAATCTATTCTTTTGTCCTTTCTCTTCCTTGTGGTGTTGTAGTCTAAGTCACAATAAACTCACAGATGCTGTAACTGACAGATTACTCCAGCTGCTCTCCACCAATACCTGCATTAAAACGATGCGGTGAGTATAATGTAGACTACTTGTGTTTTGAATATGTGCATTATTAACACTTCCGAATCCGATGCCAATTACGTCCAGGAACGTGATAAGAATTACCGCGGTGCGACGCCATGCCCCGTTATCACGTCCAGTTACATGTTAGCTGGTTACCATGGTAACCAGGTGAAGAGGTAATCATCAGGAAGCATGTAATCTCCATAGGCTCCTATTCATTGCTGCTGCAAAGAAACAGCTTTATCTCGGAATCTACTTCCAAAAACGCTTTGATTGCCGAGAACCATTTTCTTTTTCACGGCGACACTGGGCCGAGACGGTCGGCCGCGGTTAGAATTTTTCATTTCCTTGTGAAAGTAAACATCCCGGTCTACATCCGGGGTTTTCCGGAATTTCCACAACATGGACACGATCGTGGCTTCCGGGGCTCTTCAAAATAAAGTGCAGTGAATGGTGGCACTCTGTATCCAAATCATTTAAAAAATAATGGCATTCCAAGTGTTAATAGGATAACTAAAACCAATCATCAACGTGGTTTACTATACATCGTACTGTTCATGATAAAAGTAACATTTTCCATCTTTTGATGTCTTTTCAGACTCTTGAACAACTGCTTCATGGACACAGCCCCTTTCATGAAAGACGAGCGCTTTGAAATAAACAAGGAAATAAACAAGGATGTCGACAATGGGAAAAAGAGGCGAAAAAAGCAAAAGAACAAAAAACAAAACAAAAAAATAAGAAGATAAATTACACTCAAGTACTTGACTGAAGACTCAGAGTATAGTTTAAATGTAAATTTTATTTTGTACATAGAGATATACTGTATCATCTACCGTAGGTCATCATTGCTGGATCTATCATTAGTTACTAATGCCGCTTCTATGGAGTCTTATGAGGAAGCTGTCTCACATTTAAAGCTGCATTGTGCACATGAAAATACTATATGATACATTTTCCTTTGAAGTCATGTCCACATGCTAATCCATCCACATTGTTCTTTGCCTTTGACTATTAAGCTCCTAAGGTTTCAGGCTCCCATATCTGAAACACCTTTTACATTTGCATTTCTGAATGACAAATACTTCAAATAAACACAATATTACAGATGAAAGCATTGATTTTTATGCTCGGCTCCACTTTTATCATATTAGGTTAACTCATACAGTGCCAGGCGACTTTTAGAGCAACTTTCTCACTATGGGCTTCCCTGCCAAGCGACTTTGGGCGACTTTTACTTAGAAAAAAAACAAAAAAAAAATTTTTTTTCAAAAAATTTTTTTTTTCAAAAAAAATTTTTGGACCCCAAAAAATGTAGTAGGCATGATAGAAATCGCGAAATTGCATGTTTAACCCCCATAGCAACCCCATCTATCAAACATGGCAGCCATCTTTGTTTACATCTTAGGAAAACATAATGGCTATTATCTCAAGAATGCCTGAACGGAATTCCAATCTTTTTTTTTTGTTTGAAAGCTGTGAACAGCCTGCACAAACATGGTGCATGATCTGTGCATGGGTGTGCATGATCTGTGCACTACAAATTACATGGAAGTCTATGGAGAGGGCTGGCACTAATGCCACTCGAGGGCATTTTTAATTGGCAGTAAGTGAGTTAACTGAGTGAATTAAAATATAAGCGGTTTTTTCATCATTTGCATTTCTTTTTTTTTTTTTTTTTTTTTTACTTTTGTTTATTGGGTTTTTTAACAAGCATTGTATGAATCAAGAAAAAGTTATAACAATGCTTAATATATCCCCATTATCACAAAAAACATCTTAATTATATATCATTTTTTTCCCCCCCAAACAAGAGAAAAAGAAAAAAAAAACACTTACAAGAACAATAAGACAAAAAGGAAATAACAACAATAATAATAATAACTAGAGAAATTGCAATTTGGGAAATTGCGAGTGTGGTTGCATAAAAAGTTACATAAAAAAAGTTACCTTACTATATATGGTGTTTCCCATTCAAAGTCAATGGGAAAAGTTACGTCATAAAAGTTACTCACTATATATGGAGTTTCCCATTCAAAGTCAATGGGAAAAGTTACGTCATAAAAGTTACTCACTATATATGGAGTTTCCCATTCAAGTCAATGAGACTAAGAGTTTTGAAAAATGCAAAATTCCCCAGAGTAATAATGTGGTTGCCCTGGCAACCACACTAATAAAATAAAATGAACATACAAAATAGACACCTCAGTCCGCTTAACCATACAGGTAGGATTATTGCACAGTATACCCGACAAAGCTCCCGACCTAACACACATTTTTCAGAGTTTACACATCACCAGACCTCGCACAGTGCTTTAATCTGGAATGAAAGGGAAGCGTATCCTATGTAAATATAGGAAGAAAGGACTCCATATTTTCGAGAACTTTTCGCTCGAGCCATTCAAGGAAAGCCTAATTTTCTCCAATTTAAGAAAGTAAAGAATATCTCTCATCCAGTGCGTATGTGAGGGAGAGACAGGGGATTTCCATTTTAACAGGATAAGCCTCCTAGCCAATAGGGTGTCATCATTTGCATTTCTGAATGAACAATCCTAAAAATATTCCAGATGAATGCATTGTTTTATGCTCTCATAATTTCATTGGGGAACATATTTCAAATAATTTGGATTCATTCCAGTCATTGTTACTCAATATAGGCCTACTGTAATTTCTGAGTTGCAAAATGGCCATATAAACTACATATTCTTAAATATTCTTTTCTGGAGGTACTGGACATCAGAACATTTGATATATTAATATGGAATGTAGCCTAAGTAATGGATGACAGCCGATGAATGCCTTAATGACATTTCAGGTTTTAATTGCTTTAGAAGTAGAAAACAAACTACTGTCATTCAGTTTGCAAGTTCAATCCGCAGTACCAGCTGATGACCGTAATTAATCATCCCAGGCAGCTGTGAGTCATGGTAATTATTGGTCATATCTCATTCTGACACCAACATGTATCTGTCCTACGAAGAATAACGGTCTTGGAAGTGTTTACTGAAACCCTAAACGCTCCCTACCTTGCAAGGTTGCCTCCACTGTTGCTGTATGGATATGTATCTGATACAGTATCTGACAGGGATTGAATATAGGAGTCTCAGAAGTAATGTTGGAGTGCCAACATTACTGGGCAGATCTTTATGCCCTTATATGGTGTGCCATGTTGGAGTGCCCGTTGGGCAGATCTTTATGCCCACACATGGTGGGCATAAAGAGTCAGAGTACGACATGATGTCAGCATGCAGACAGATGGTTACCATGGTGGCGAAACTGTGTAGTATCAGTGATGTCAGCATGCAGATGGTCAGACGGACGGACAGACAGACAGACAGACATTCGCTAAATGAATAGTTAGATGTGTTCTTGCATTGTTATTTGTTTCTGTATGGATATGAACGGGACATTTGACCAAAAAGTCAGAAATTTGAATGTTTGGAAATTGGGTTTATGCAACAACTTAGTGCAATAGAATAGACATTTTATGACTATAGTAAATTTTTCCTCATGATGCATAGTATACGTACATAGCCTGTATGTTATTGTGCCAGCAACAGCCATAGCCATATAAGCATTATGTTTTGGGGTTAACTGTCCTATTATCAAGGTGACAAATGTCCAATTGGACTCAAGAATGAACTGATCAGATTTTGGTGGTCAAGGTCAATGGAACCAGCTCACATTAGTGACATTCTCATTCTTATCGGCACAGACAGAGAAACCTTGTGTGCCTCGATTTTTCAGGTTTTGATGTTTTTTCCGTAAATGAATACCCTAGGCCTACATCATGCAAATGTGTGCAAAAGTAGTAGTGAAAATATATTTTTTTTAACCTTTAAATTCACAGGAATTCCTGGATGGAATTACAATTTAGCAGTCAATGATCAAGGTCATTGATTTCACAAAACATGTTTTTGGCCATAACTCAAGAATTCACATTCACAAAATGTCACACAAATGTGCAATTATGAAGTGATGGTTTTGGTAGTCATTTACTGTGACCTCAAGCCTGTCCCATTCTGGCACGGTGGCACAGTGGTTAGCGCTGTCACCTAGAAGGTCCTGGGTTCGATTCCCACCGGGGGACGCTGTGGGCGCTAAGGGCGTGTTCCCTCCTCTGCGTCATCAGCGCCCACACCCTAGGTGGGGTTGGCGATAGGGCCTTTCTGTGTGGAGTTTGCGGGTCAGTTTGTTGTCTCCCCAGGCGTGGCAGAGGGAGAGCAGAGCCCAGGATTACATAGGCAATTGGCATTGGGTGAAAATGGGTTACACAAATCGTGGGATGAAAATTATTTAAAAAAAAAAGCCTGTCTCATTCTCTTGGGAAATTCCATTAAATCTGGCACAAATGTCCAGTGTGACTCAACCATGAATTGATTAGAATTTGGTAGTCAAAGGTCAAGGTAATTGTGCCCTCAAAACACATTTCAGATAGGCTACAGTATGTCAATAATGTAGCGATAACTTGCATTAAATTCCTTAAAAAAAAGTCATCAATGCATTGCTGTTTTGAAATGTAAAAATGTTCTTAAAATTCGAAAATATTGAAAATGGACATCTACAATCTCACAATGCGACACACTAAATGTGAGCTTTTAGGACTGCTATCCACTGTTTTTGATTTGCACAAAGTGGATATAACAGGTAGGTAAAGTACAGATAACTCAAATGTACATAAGTGCAGGCCTGGAATTTTAGGCAGTGAAATAGATAAAAGATGGTATAATCTGATCCATGCTCAGCCCTGCACCAATCAAAGTCACTGGATTGGTTTAAAGATGGGGACCCGGGGGAGTTAAGATTTCAGAATCTCAACAAAAAACACTGGCGTCTACATGACAAGAAAGAGACACCGGTGTCTACTGTCAACATATTGACAAGAAAGAGAGAGGAGAAAGTGGTACATTCAGCTGGTAGTCTGGCTTCCAGCTTAGCATTTATGCTAAGTTGGCATCATAGGTATGATATTTGGTATATAGTTTTTTTTATTGGCCTAAAATGTTGTCTATATATATACGTTCATGAAACGACCTGCTGACGGCCTATCAGCATTGAGCAATTTCTTTTATAGAGGGTAGAAGTTTGGGCCCATCACTTACTATACACTATACAATAAAGGAAAAAAATACCCCCAAAACATCTGCTTTAAGTAGCATGTGAGGGGTCAAACTAGGGGTTTATAATTATTCTGAATCCATTGCAAGCATTTGTTTTGCATGAAAAACCTTCCTTGGGCTTAAAAAGCCCCACACGGAATTGTGAAAAGTGATGACTCATCACTAAACCATATTTTTGTTTGTCTGTTTTTAGGCCAAGGAATGTTTTTCATGCCAAACCAATGCTTGCAATGGATTCAGAATAATTATAAACCCCTAGTTTGACCCCTCGCATGCTACTTAAAGCAGATTTTTGGGGGGTATTTTTTTCCTTTATAGTATAGTGTATAGTAAGTGATGGGCCCAAACTTTTACCCCCTATAAAAATAATTGCTCAATGCTGACATGCCGTCAGCAGGTGGTTTCATGAACGTATGCATATAGACAACATTTTAGGCCAATAAAAAAAAACTATATACCAAATATCATACCTATGATACCAACTTAGCATAAATGCTAAGCTGGCAGCCGGACTATGGGGTATTAAGGCCACTGTGGCCTCAGGTCATGCCATTGGTTTGAGGGGCACAAGGCCAAACTGAGGGGCAACAGCGGCCATGGCCTTCATGGCCCCCATGAAATTCCTGCCCTGATAAGTACAGTACAGTAAATGTACTTTGTTAGTGTCCTGTCCACCACTGAAAAATAATCACTACATAATAGGGTGACCAGATGTCCCCCTGCGAGGGACAGTCCCACATTTCCATGACTTTTCAGGCGTCCCCCAAATTCAGACGCTGTCCCACATTGAGACTGGCAGGTGTTGATATAGGTGCGCTGATTGTTGCTGAAGCTCTTTAACATGAGCTCACAGCAAGCTAGACTGGACCACACTGGACTACTATATTAATATGTTATAGGGCATTCCATTGTAATGTAAATCTCTCATTGTCTCTTTTACCTGCAAGATATGTTTTTAAGACTGTTATTAAAATAACAAGAGAAATATCCCCTATAGGAGGGTAAATAACAAATTAATAGGCAGTATTAGGGCTATGGTCGAATATGACATCAAAGCATAAGCATTTATTAGCAACTTAAGTAATAATTTGCTATTAACTCCATGCCCGCCCGTCCCACATTGTCCCACACAAGTGGTACTTCTGTCCCTCAAATGAACAGTTTGGATCTGGTCACCCTACTACATAATGAGTCTATGTCTGTAATTTTTTCCACAGCGTTTTGTTTGTAACTGACTTATGACAGTTTATAGTATATATTTTTGGGGGTAGTTTTGAAGTTTACATTTTTTCAAGTGCATATTGCCCATAGTCTACTACTTGATATTGCCTGATCAGAACCTATTGCTCCAGATGGAGCAGTATTGAGTTCACAAGTTCACATTGTGAACTTGTGAACCCAATACTGCCCCATCTGGTGGAGACAGGTTATAGTGCATAGGCTCTTGTAGACAGTTATATACATTATAGTATGATTTTCTTTTAAACATTGTATGTAACATCCAACCCACTGTGAGAGAGATGAAAATTGAATGTAGCTTTGTTTTCCAAGACTAAACCATGTGTTTCAATAAATTCACATTTATAAGGCATTATAATGTAATTTATAAGGCTTCATAACACTTGTTATGAATGTTTATAATTATGCATAATAACTTATAAGGTTTATTAAGTATTATAAGTGCTGGTCATAATGCAATATAACTGCCATAACTTAGTCAGTTAAAAAGTGTCTGTTAAGTTATTCATAATTATAAACATTTATAAAAAGTGTTATGAAGCCTTTATATATGCAAACTTTTTAAAATGTCAATTATAATGACATGCCCAAAATAAAGACAACTATGCAAGGGTACATTTACAAGCTAAAGAAATAAAACAAACCGATAATGAATCCACAACTCAAGGTTACTTTTACACTTGTACACTTTATTCTCTATCAGCCATGAACACACTGCAGCCATTTTATTTTTGTCTTTTTGAAGTCATTTTCATAAAGTAATACATGCCCTTATAGATATGTTTATATGTATACTATATGTATATAGCTGTCATCACCACAGAAACGGGATGTTGATTCTTCAAATTAAAAGCCTACCTGTCACAGTGAACTCCCACTAGATTTGCATTTTGCACTTGATATTCTACTGAAATTGCACTCAAAGTAAACAGTGATAGTGGAATGATTACATTACATGTTGCAGATACTCAGAGCTGTGAATGATACTGTATGTATTTTAAACTTCTCCTTTGTCACACCTGTGTCTAGTGTGTCACCATCTTGTAACTGTCGCTGCTCCATTGGCTAAGTTGTCCTGTATCTTATATTCTGTGCCCAAAAGCGTGAAGATGTGGTCTCCTGACACAATTGTAGGAGTGCAGTGTGGTTGTGCAAAATAAAGGATCTCTTTCTTGGCTAAAATAAATTGGCATACACATCTGTTTCCAACACAGGGCCTCACCCTTCACAAAATGCATCACCAACCTGGTCCCCACACCCACTGTCTGAACCAAAAGTTCAACTAAAGATGTAAAAAAGAAAAAAAAAAATATTGTATCTGATTATTTCAGAAAAAATAATAAAAATAAACACTTCTTCAAATCAGACAGCTGTCTCAAAAACAACTGTCATGATCTCACCATGTCAGCTTGCAACTTATTCACCATTGGGAATTTTATTTGAGGGGTAATTCTTAACAACAAACAAAAATATAATACAAAATATAATCCCTACCTCATATATCACACTAAACTCAACTAAAATCAAATACTGTATTAGTTAAAAGCTGCATGAAATCTCAGTCAGTTCCCTCTTCAAAGACCTGCTGATACAGTAATTGATTCGGTCACAAAATACACGTCGCACGCACGCACGCACACACACATGCACGCACTCATGCATGTGTGAATTCAAACACACAGTCTCACTACCCCCCTTAACATTCACACACTAAAAAGCTAAAAACGAGTATGGTGACTTGGAACAACTCAGAACAGAGACAGGACAAGAAAATGCATGGGTATGAGAGACAGAGAACAAGACACAGTAAAGAAGGTGAGAGGCAGAGGGGATCACTACTAGAATTAGAAAGCTGTTAGAACTACAATCATAGTGACATGTTGATTAATCATGCCTTCTCTACTTCACGGGTGATTAATAATGTCTACTAGACTACAGATGTCAGTCATTTCTAAAAATGCACAGATTATATATACTTTTCAAAGACAGATAACACATAGCCAACACGTAACACTTCAGCAGCAGTTAGTATGAGTTCAGTGTTAATATAGTCAGAAAGGTTGTTTTCATGACATCTTGAGCCCCTGACTCGAAAGAGTGGAGAGGTTAGTAAAGTGAGTGAAACAGTTTTCATGAATTTCTAAGAACCGTGTTTGTGAGAGGCAGTGTAGAGTAACATATTTCCCTTAAGTCCAAGCACCTACCCAGAGTGTGGTGCAAATACTGTGTACTGTGTTCTTCAGTTGAGGTTTGTGAGTTCATCTGACTGTTTACTTTGTATTTTGCTTTGTTTTTCTTTGTTCTACCACAGCATCAAGACACAAGACAAGACATGGAAGGAAAACAATGAAAAGAAAGGAAAAACAATGGCAAAACAAATATTAAAGCTTTCTTTGGTCACAAAAAGGCAAAAGAAAGTCACTTAATGGAAAGGAGAGTCAAAATATCAAGACAGGAAAAAGAAGACAAAACAAAAAAACACATTCCCAATCACTGGAAAAAGTGTAATCAAGCCAGGACTTAAACAGGAAGACTGTGGTAGGTCTGAGGTGCCAGGGTGCACTCTGGGATTGCATGTGGCTGATGCATAGGATTAGTCGACCTTTAGGGATGGACCAGAGAGTGGGGGGAAGGATAATTGTGTTACACCTTCCTTTTCTTTTCCTCTTTCTCTTCATCACAGTCCTCCTCCTCCTCTTCTTCACAGTAGTGGTGAATGAGTTGATGGAGATGCTTCTGGAGGGGGTCGTAGCCGTTCTTTGGGGTCGTCCACTCGCTCCAGAAGGACCTGCTTCTGCCGCTCAGCTCCCTTCACCACCGTTCGTCTGTGGGAACGACCTTTACGCATCTGGGCCCTGCTGGATAGACAAGGCATGGGCGGGTGTATGGGATGGGGAGGTACAGAGGTCATCATCTTTAGAAACTATCAAATGCAAATGAAGACTTGTCATTCAAGTAAGGAGGAAACATGTTAGCAAGAAAGAGAGAGAAAGCAACATGTAGTCTCTCAAGACAGACAAGAGACAACTATTCCACAAACTTTTATAGGACAAATTTACGCGACTGCAAAGACAATGGGGAGGTTGGGCATCCGCTGCTCGCATTTTCACCGCTTCCGCTGCATAGACTCTATGGCAGAAGCATTTGAAAATGCTGTGGCCCAACAGTCAGTTTTGAGAGACTAAGCAACATGCTTTTTGATAACATCATTCAATAATTATTTTGTCTTGCAGGGATCTGAAGAATTTGTTATAGAAAACTTGTATAGCAGTCATTTATTTGTATGAGAAAGCGCACGGCACGGCACGGCACTCACGCACGCACGCACACACGCATGCCCGTCCGCACACACACACACACACACACACACACACACACACACACACACACACACACACACACACACACACACACACACACACACACACACACACACACACACAGTACATGCACATCTTCACGCACACAAACCTCCTGAAAACAGTTCCATCCTCTTTGACAATGACCCTCTCTACCACTTGAGGGAGCTGTGCTCTTTTAAAGCCACCTATGTAAGCCAGTGCCTGAAGGAGTGAAAAGGAAAAGAAAGTCTCTGACACTGTGCATCCGGAATGAATAACCTAATCGAAAGAAACGAGAAGGGGAGCTTGGATCCGTCAGTTCCGTTAATTTGATCAGAGCTGCTGAATAGTAAAAACAAATAATAATAATTATAACATAATGAATCTACTAGGGGACTTTTCATGAGCCTAAAGGGATAGTCCACCCAAACTTTCTATCTATCGATTGATTACTCACCCCGTGGAGACTGAATTCATGGATATTATTTCGTTTTTGTCGTATTCCTAAACCAATAATTTGATGACCAGCAGTGCTTGCTTCTCCTCAAATTATTGGTTTAGGAATATCCATGAATTCAAGTCTCCAGTCCATGGGGTGAGTAATCGATAGAAAAAAAAAACTATTTTGGGGGTGAACTTTCCCTTTAAGCCTAATTTATACTCCATTGCATGATGGCATCGCTTGCCAAAAACAAAGAGATCTACATTGTAACAATGTGCATCACGACGATTGTAGATCAGTCGTTTTTTATAAGACACCCTCGAGTGATGGGGTATAATATCAAATAATAAATGAAGTATAACAGCAGTCGTCTCTCATTCCATCTGTTGCCGTTGCCATCCTCCATTCATAGGCTTCAGAAAGCATTGACTATACATTTATACAGTTTAAAATTACATTATATATATTTTTTTTTTCTTCATTTTAACAAAGTGTTTATTCAGAGTGCTAGCACACTCATGATATTTACAAAGTTACCTTTGTTTGCCAGCTTGTTAAACAATATTGTGTTTAATATTGAGTAAGGTAAGACAAATATGTTTGTATGTATGGCACATTTCAATTCAAAATGCTTTACATAAACTTATACCAAAGGTATTTAAAAGATTAAAAGTAATTTAAATAAATAATTAATCATAGTAGGCTAATAAAATAAAATGGAAAATACATGTCATTGCAAAGTTGCAGTTTAGTTTTTCCTACACTATCAGTATACACAACTAAATGTCATAACCATAATTATATTGTAATATTGTGTACTGTTTTTTCCCCTTTTAGTTTCAGTCTCCATTGATTCTTTTGGGGGTCGCGGCCTGAAAAGGTTGAGAACCACTGGGTTAGGAGGTAGTGGATAACAATCGTCAGGTTTGTTAACACACCTGTCTGAAATCGTCCCGCGCTGAGGGGAGGTCAGAGGTCGACGAGGAGTCACCATGGTGTGTCACTGTCCTTTCCACCCGACTAACCTCACAGGACCCAACAGACTCCTCCTTCCGCCTTGTTGCCGAGAAACCCTCGCGTTCAGACAAGGTTGCCTAAATCAAAAGGTTGATATTCAGTGTTATTTTAATTCATTATTAGCTTTTATTCAAATCGTAAAAGTGAATTTCATATAATGTCATTCATGTCATTGTGAGTCTGTGAAGAGTGAAGACCCACACACGCACGCACGCACGCTAGGGCATTCACCAACTATTCGAATATCAAAATATTCGACGTTGTTCACCGAAGTCGAATATTCGCAAATATATTCTTTAAAAAAAAAATATAGTTTATAAAGCTTGGCTAGATAGGAAGTCATAAGAATGAGTTGTCAAAACTTTTTAGGCCGTGACCCCCAAAATAAACATATTTGAACTGGGGACCCCCACCCTGACAAGCACTTGGAATTGTAGGTATTACATTTAATGTGACTCGGTTCCACAGATAAATATTGTGGAAATAGCAGATCTACATGCTCACAACGCCTCGCAACGCGAGGCGTTGTGAGCATGTAGATCAGCTATTTTCACAATGTTTGCCTCTTGCTTACTTAACATTTGACAGTTTGGCCAGTCCTGTCGAATATTCGACTATTCGAATACTTTGAGGTCGAATAATTAGAATACTAAAAATCACTATTCGTGAATGCCCTAACGCACGCACACACGCACACACACACACGCACACACCTCTCTGTGATCTCCCTCACTCTTCAGCACCGTTCTCTTCAGCACCGTGGAGTAACCATCCCCCTCTGACATCCTGACGGAACTCTGTGGACGTCCTTCCATTGAAGCCTCCTCATGCTCCACACCATCCGCTGCCACAGACTTACGGATTATCTTACGGGTCACCTGAAGAACATCAAGGGGTCAATGTGCTTTCCTCCATGTATTTACATGTTATGTTCATGAAAACATTTGCGAAAACGAACTCTGAGAAATGTAATAAAAGATTTATGGAAACAGATTTATTGTCTTCGCCAGGAACCTCTACCCCAAATCTTTCCACAATTGTTTTCATCATGGGCAAGACTGACTGTTGGGTCACAGCATTTGAAAATGCTGTGACCCAACAGTCAATCTTGAGAGACTAAGCAACATGCTTTTTGATTACAGCATTCAATACTTAGTTTGTCTTGCAGGGATCTGAATAATGTGTTATAGAAAACTTGTATAGCAGTCATTTGTATGGATTCCTTGGATTATTATGCAACTCCCCAAATAAGACCACCATGTTGCGTTTTTTTCTACTTTGCTGGCCCACAATAACCTACCAGGCCTATCAGAGATCTGTGCTCCGAGGAGCACAGTCTTTCTAGTTAAGAATTTATTGGGTGGATTTGGGGTTTTAGGGGAAAATCGCGCTCTTTCGAACGACCATCATTTCGACCGGAGGGTTAGCGACTCACTCCACTGAGGTTAGGGTTAGGGTGAGGGTTAGAGTCAGGTGTCGAAAAGATGACATGTAGTAACAGCAACACACACCCGGTTTTAGAATCACTCCCTGAAAGCACACCGGTGTTGGTAGGTTCATTGAAAATAATGGGGGCCGGTGTTTAGAAAAATACATGAAAATAGATAGAAATGCAATGATTAGTCAATTCATAGATTGATTGCCAAATATAAAACAAATTACCTTTTTAACCACCATGTGTCCATTTTCATCCATGTACTGCTCTTCCATCACTGACTGCAGGTCAGGTATTTCATCTGCCTATAAGAGACACAAGACAAATCTTGTCAGCAATGGTTGGATGGCATTGCATGACCCGCTTGAGGACATGACACCAACAAAAAGAAATAGGATGCAATAATAATAAATTGATATTTGCACACAACAAATAATAAATTAAAAGAGAAATATTTGGTATTCAAACAAATCAGCAAAACGCACAACCACTGTTACAGTACACCCCGTTTTAGTTATAGCATACCAAACTGGTAAAGATCTAATGAAAATTACAGCTACAAGGGCCATATATTTCATACAATTGTCCAACACTGAAAAGTAGTTTGTTAGACAGGAACTAGGTTTGTAAAGACAGAATTAATACGGTTAAATATTTACACCCTACACGCTAATTTCATCACACTTCAGCCCATGCTCAGATGGATACCTGAATGAAAAATCTCCTTCGCACTACTCTGGTGGTCAAAAATTCCTCATCTGAACTTTCATCTGAAATTGTTCCAAGCTGTGCAGTGATCTCCTGACCAGTTGAGACAAATATATTGTGGTTGGTTTAAATACAATGGCAGCAAAGCAGGCAATAAGCAGTGTGTTGGTGAACCTTTCACTTTTACAGTATATTTATCGCTGTAAATTGGAAGGTACAACACGACAGTCTAACTTGAAACACAAAACATTTGGGTTGCAGCACCATTTAAGAATGCATTACATGCATGTGTGTGGTTAGATAATAAACAGGTTTCATTGTATTGTCTTTAATGAACTCCTCAGGCAAAAAAATGTCAGCTGTGAAGAACAAAACCATCATAAAAGCGGCACAAAAACAACGGGTGAAGTGAAGTGTCTCCGCATTTGTTAGCTTAGCGTGAATCAACAAACGGCATGCAAAGGATTAGGATTGGTCAATTCTTCAATCAAAATGAAAAAGAGGGTTAAACTGAGTTTCAAATTCCATCCATGAGGCCACAGTTATTGTAAAGCGTTTCTCTTTGAAGCAGGAAGCTGGGTTAGCAGCTCTGGGTGGGAAACCTTGAAAGGGCACGATGTATGCCAAATCTCATCTTACCCTTGCCAGAGCCTCATTATCATCATATGCTGCCCCTCCACAGGCAGGAAGTTCTTGTGAAGCCTCATAAAAGGTGGACTCTTCCTTGTGTGCTTCAGGGGACTGTACTAACTTTTCATATGACTCATTGTTATCACCAGAGGGCTCGCATACATCTTCATAGTCATCACTTTCTGAGGATAACTGTATTCCTCTGCCTTGTCTGCAGGCAGCAGCGTTAAGTAGGCCTTTTGATTTAGTATACATTCTTCCTGGTCCTCCATGACTGGTGGAAAGATCATGGGTCCAGTCACCAGTTGATGTGCTCTTTCCCTTGGGTTGCTCAGACTCACAGTCAAAAAATGTCTCTTGGTCAGAGTCTTCAAGGTTTGCAATACAAGCAACACCTTGCAGAGCATTTGGTCTGGAGCTGTTGATGTTTGACTCAACATACTCAGGCGGGATGCTGAACTCCTCATTAAAGGCTGATGATGCTATATCTACTTTGGGTTCAGATAAAGTGGTCTGACATGCAGGAGACTCATTGCTTACAGGGGTTAAAGAATCCTTTGATAGCTGTGAGTTGGTCCTCTGTCTTATTTCAATAGAGTTATCATTTTCTGGAAAGGAGTAAGGCATCAACTCCTCAAAATGGAAGTGTCTTTGATACGTGACTGTCTCAGGAGTTTGTGGAGTCAAATCAGAGAGAGAATGAGAGGAGAGATCATCAGTCTGAATGGTTTCATGGGTAGTTGTCTCTATGATATATGGAATTTTATCTTGGCTACTTAGGGTTTCTTTTAGCTCATAGCTGTTTGTTTCAGTACATGAAGAGTCAGATAATTTGTCCGTTTGAATCAAAAGGGGCTTTTCCTTTGTCATGTGATCAATATTTGAATATTCTTCATTAGCATCAGATAGATCTTCCTTGGGTAGTTGAGGTTGATGTTTCTTTAGAGACAATTCAGGAAGAGTCACTGAAGTGGATGTATCAGTAGAATCTTCAGCACATTTATTCAGCTGAACAACTTCACAAGGAAAACTGGATTCTACTGAAGGCTCCATGGGGTGCATGGGATATTCTTGAATTTCAATTGACTGTGTGGGCAAGTTGGCATTATTTGTAACACTGCTGGTATCTGATCTTTCAACTCTATTTGTACTAGAGTGAATGGAAGTAACTGGGTCCAAGCTGTCAAACCGATCAGGTGTGGATATAACTATGCATTGCTCTGATGATGCTTTAACCAGATCAGGAGTCACTGAAGTGGATCTATCAGTAGAATCTTCAGCACATTTATTCAGCTGAACAACTTCACAAGGAAAACTGGATTCTACTGAAGGCTCCATGGGGTGCATGGGAGATCTTTGAATTTCAATTGACTGTGTGGGCAATTTGATACCATTTGTAACACTGCTAGTATCTAATATTTCAACTCTATTTGTAGAGTGAATGGAAGTAACTGGGTCCAAGCTGTCAAACTGATCAGGTGTGGATATAACTATGCAATGCTCTGATGATGCTTTAACCAGATCAGGAGTGATTCTGAACACTTCTGGTTCAGTTTGATTGACAGTGGTGATATATGCAGGCACTGGGGCAGGTGCATGTATTTGTGTTTGAACTTCAGCAACTGGTATAACAGAGGCTCTGAAGATACTACTCGCTTCATCAAGGCACTGATCCTCGGGTGAGAGGTCATCAAACTCAATATAAGATTCATCCAAATCAGGACTTTCATCAATTGATTCAGACAAAGGTTCATGAAGTGTCTCCGGATTGAACTTCAGTTTCATCTCTTCTAGATCTGACAACAGCTGATCAAGCTGAGGGGATCCGGACTCAGTTGGTGTTCCAGGAGTCGGCTCCAAAGGCATGACAGCTGAATCATCTTGACTGTCTTTGGATGTATGGCTCAGTAGGTCTGGTACCACTAGGCTCCTTTCATCTAAGGTGGATTCTCTTGATAGGTTTTCTTCTCTTTCCTGTGAGCTCCTTTCATCAGTAGGGGTCATTTCAATGTGTGTTTGACTGTAGTCAAATCCAGTTTGATCTTCTAATTCCGAAGAGGATTGCTTTTCAGGTAAAAGTGTATTCATTGGATTGTGTGCTGATGATGGAAACTCAGTTGAATAGGCCTGATTCTGTTCTAAATCGACATTTGAAGTTTCTGAACGTTTTCTTGTGGAAGATCCTGAGGACACCTAAGAAATGATGAGATGGAATGAAGTACAGAAAAATAAATGTGAATAAATGGATGTGACATGGGTAATGTTTTCTTCAGGGGGGAATGAAAGAGTCATACATTGCATGCACTTTTTCAGAGCACATTTCGACTCATTAACTCTATGAGTACGAGCTATGTAGCCTACAATTTGTAAATCGACTTTTGCACATTTAAAGGTTCTGTGAGGGATTCTCTTTTTGTTAAAGTAATTGATAAATAGCTCTACATTGCCATAGTAATCACACTATAGAATATTTGTTCAGTAACCGTGGTCTTCCCTTATCTCCCACTTGAAAATGTATTTTGTGTTTGTTTACTAATGAGTGGGAGAGACGGGTAAACCTATGTTACTGAACACTCTATACTATAGCTGATTACTGTCAGAATATAGAGCTTTAACTTTCATCACTTTTTAACCAAAGATATCTTTCACCACCTTTAACAGCCTTGTGTACATATTATTTAGTATTAACTATTAATACATTTACAACTTTGATGAGATGTTTGTGATTTGGAAGTGAAAATACTTTTGGAGATCTGTTTTATCAAAATTATTGTTTAAAATTCAAAATATGATGCACACCATGAAAGTATATTTAAGTTGGATGGTATACCTTTAAAAAAGAAATGGCTAAAAAGCAAGACATGAAAGCAAGACATTAACAGGGCACTGAAACCTACACTAGATGCAAACATTTAGTCCAAGCATCACAAATCAAAGATAAAAAAAATGTATATAAAAAACATATGACAAAACACACCATGGTATGAGCATTCATGGTGTCGATCCATTCATTTCCATTAGTTGTAGTTCCTGCTGCTCTAATGCACACATGCCACAGCAGAAAACTGAAGCCTCTAGATCAGACACATTAGTGGAAGCTTCAGCACAGCTCCCTAAGCAAGTTCCACACACTATGCACTGTATTCTTCATTCATTTTGAAAGCCTCATTGCATTCTCTGCCGAACACAAGCTTGTGCTGTCTTACCGACAACCAGGAACTTTCTCTTCCTCTCTCATGGTCTTTCTTGTCATGTTCTGGCAAATCTTGGGTCTGTTTAATTTTGGGTTTTGATTGACGCTCATTCCACTTATAATCATGTTCTCTTCTTTTCACTGAGTTTCATTCCTTCAGGTATTTTTTGGAAATGCCTCTCCGACCAGACAGTATGAATTGTAGGAATACAAGTTCAGATGGCATGACTCAACACATATATAATATACACATTTGCCTAATGCTGTGTGCAACTATTCTAATCTAGCTTCTTGGCAATCTGAAGAGGAAGCATTACAAAAAAGAAAAACTGGTGCAACGACTTACAGTATGAGGGAGGGAGCTCTGCTCTGTGCCCTTTCTCAACAGTTTCACATTAATCTGTGTTAATATGAGATTTTGGTACTGTGTATATGTTTTCTGAATCTGGGGTGTAATAGTGATGACTCATTAGTGTGGTTGCCCTAACAACCAGACTATAGTACTTGTCCAACTGTATTCGTTATAGAGTAACCCCAAAAGTTTGCAGGACCACTTGTCGGCACACACTCGAGTCACATGTCAAATTGACCAGCTTCATCGGGAATCGTGTGCTTGCATTTTGTTCTAGAGATACTTGCAAATACGGCAACCACACTTGCAATTTCACATAACTTTATCGTTATCAGCTGATCTAATGTTTGTAGTTGTCTGTACAGACTGACTTACAATTATAATATTTTGTCATGTTCACAGAAGTCTACCTTACTAAGGAGAATTTCCTTTAGAAAATGGATCATACTGTACATACTGTTGGTCCCTTGTAATTATTGGTAAGAACACTGCATACTAACCACAATTCTAAGACAAATGTTGTCCTATTTGAGACACTGTACAGATTATAATGATTCCACACAATTACTATAGCTGGCTTTATCTGACTCTCCTAATGATGCAACATTTTCAGGACATGCATGGCGGTTTTAACTGCAGACAACCAGTCAACAAATGACTGATTATGTATAGGATATCAGATAATACATATTCAGCTGGAGGGCCGAATTCATGGGGTTTTAAAATAAGGCTCAAAGTGTGGAGCCTATGAATATGTTAGAGTTTACGGTATGAATGTACAGTATATGGCACTATAGCAGCTTCTGCCTGTCAGTTCATTCAGTGTAGTAAAAGCAATTCCATGAAGAAAATGACCAGTGTGCTCAATTTCTGAAGTATATTACTTAATAATAATTAGAAACTATTTTGGGAAATTGGGATAAAAAACAAAAAAGAGAGAAAGAAACCACAACAAAAATCACCTCTAGAAATAAAAATAATGATGCAGGGAAGACATTTATTTCGGTTACAGTGGTGTGTACTTAAATGACATTTTGTTCAATGAAAATACAATGGAATCAGGGAACTCTGTTGTTATAAAAGCAGTTCCATAAACCAGATAATTTACTGTCTGAAATCATGTACTCTATAGGATCTCGAATAACTGTGGTCATGGGTTTCAGGAAGTTGGCATACCCGTTTCCTGTTCCGTTACAGTTTCCCATAGCTTTGTTTGATTGCCTCAGCAGCAGATATTAACCGGAAACACATGACACCTTCATACAGTATGTGTTTCTGGCAAGATATAATGTATGTTCATAACCCTTTAAATGGAAGAAGGTCAACAATAAGATATACACCACTCTGTCCCGAATTCAACTTATGGATGTAAGATTCTCGCCGTTTTACATTACAACAGCGGGCTTAACACATTTTATCTAAAAAGGGTGGGATGGGGTGCACATGGGTAGTTACAATTGTTCTGTAAGAAAGTTGGGCCATCAAAGTCATGAAATTCAAATCTTCATATATTTATGACTATGAATGGACTATTAAATGTAGGCTCAGAAGCTCTCAAAAGATGGTCATATCTTTCTCAGCAAGATGGGTGTCTGTTTATGTTCAGTGTATAAACTAATACTTCAATTAAATCAATTTTAGGACAAAAATAACTTTGCTGTTTCATTTTCAACAGAACAATACTGACAATGTCAAACAGAATATAAGGAACATGTAGCCCTCAAATCATATTTTGAATGCTTAGAAAAGGTTGACTGAAGTAATACAGAGAATTACAATATTCAAACCCATCAAGATTTAGCAGTTTTCTTTTTCTTTGTATTTATGACCAAAAATACTGCTGCTATTGTTGTTTTCTACGAAGTAATTTGCTGCGCTTTTGTGAGATGTATTCAACAGGAATTATAATTTTTTATAAATTTATATTTTTGTTAAAGCACTATTACTCATAATAAATATTACTACTATATAATATAATATTATTAATAATTAATATTAGTGATCAGAAATGGCCAATTCATATAGAAACAGAATATTTGGCTTTGTATTGCAAATCCGGTAAGTCTGCGGATATTGGGGCTACACTCATGCAACAGATTCTGGTGAAGGTGGCCTTGTGTCAGTGACTAGTCACTGACACAAGGCCACTCACTGGTAAACATATCAAATGTCTCCTTCATCAGGAAGAGAAGCAATCTCAACCATTTCCCATTCAGACGAATCTGGGGTACAAACTATGGGTCCTGTCGCAGATGTTTCAGGTGGTGACATAGGTGCGTCAGTTGGACATTCTGGTACTGTATAATCAGTGACCTTAGCATGTGTTAGTGAAGACTCTCCTGCCATTTTGTCATCTGATATGCTTTGTATATGGCTAAACATCTCTGGGCTTTGCTGTTCCTCAGTGCCAACTGACTGATGTGTATCGCAAAGTAGCCCAGTCTGATCTTCCTCTGTACATTCAGAGGATTGCACTCCACTATAGAAGAATGGACCCTTATATAACGGATCGTGCATGTGGGATGTTAACATGCTGGACCCAGGCTTGTATACTAGTGGATCTTCAGTTGAGAAAGTTATCTCATCTACAAGACTTGACTCAGATTCATCTGATTGGGTCAATGGTTCTTTCTCTGATTCTCCTAGTGATGCAATGTATTCAGGAGCTGGTAATGCAGACAACCAGTAGTCAAGGAAGGTCTGAGTATATTCAGTTTCTGAGGACCAAAGTTCAGTTGGTGGTGAGACTTGACATATCTCGATATCTCCTTCTCCTGATGACTCTGACTTTTTCAAATCACTGGTACTTTGTACCATGTGTGTCTGCCCTTTGGAATATTTGTGATGGTCATTTTCTGAGCTAAATGATTCTGGTGAATCTGGTCTGTTTTCTGCAAATAACTCCTCAATATTATATGTGGTGTATTCAAGCTCTGAGTTTTCTGAAGCAGAGGAGAATGGGCTGGTTCCATAGAAATGTAAGTAATCATTACAAATCGGATTTCCATATTGGGGAATTGGGGAGTCGGGAGAAAGTCGTCTATACTCATTTAACAATGCAACTGACTCTGGTGAAGAAGGCCTAGATTCTGAAAACAATACTTCGGGGAATAGAAAATCATCAACAGAAGATACTGATTCTGGTGACAACGGTCTATTCTTCAACAACAATCTTTTGAAGGACTTGTGAAATTTGCTGTCAATTACAATGGAATCAGGGGACTCTGGTCTGTTATCCTCATACAGAGAATACTGGCCTGGATCTGAGCACTCCCATTCTGAAATTATTGATTCAGGTGATATTGCTCTATCTTCTGAGAATTCCAGACGACAATATTGTGAATTGAACTGTAGGATTGGTGAGTCTGGGGATAGTGGCCTATATGACGCAACAGATTCTGGTGAAGGTGGCCTCATATCAGCGATCATGTGGTGAACAGATAAAAGATTTCTGTCATCTGAGCCTGTGAGTGATTCAGGAGAGAGTGGCCTATGTTGTGGAGAAGAAATACATTCAATCAATTCCCATTCAGTGGAATATAGGGTTGGAAGTCTAGTCTCAATGATTTCAGATGGTGACGTATGAGTGCTAGAATGGCATTCTTGTACTGTATACTCAGTGAGTGTAGGACATGGTAGAGAATAATCTGTTTTATCATCTGATCTGCTTTCAAAATAGCTAAATTCATCTGGGTGCTGTTGGACTGGTGTGTCACAAAGTACCTCTGCCTGATTCTCCACTGTGCATTCAGAGGATCCTGTCTCACTATAGGCTTTGTATACCAGTGGGTCCCCTGAAGAGAAAGTTGATTCATCTATCAGACTGATGGATGATTGCATTGATTCAGGGGTCATTGGTTGGACCAAATCTTTCTCTGATTCTCCTAGTGATGTAACATGTTCAGGTGGTTTTAATTCGGACAACCAGTAGTCAAGGAAAGACTGAGTGTATTCATTTTCTGAGAACTCAATTTCAGTTGGTGAAGACGTGGCTTGAGATACACTTTCTGAAGAATCACTGATGCTTTTTACCACATCTGCATGAGACTGAAGCATTGCATCTGATGGCAATAGGATGCAGATGGGTCTCTCTCTTTTGGTGTCTTTTTCATGGGCATATTCTGAGCTAAATGATTCTGGAGAATCTGGTCTGTTTTCTGAAAATAACTCCTCAAGACAATATGTGGTGTATTCAAGTTCTGAGCTTTCTGATGCCAAAGAGAATGACCTGGATTCTGAAAACTGTAAGTAATAATCACAAATTCCCTGAAAATGTTGAAGAATTGGAGAGTCAGGGGAGAGTGGTCTATGCTTGCTTAAGAATGCAACTGATTCAGGTGAGGATGGTCTAGATTCTGAATTGAAGACATCAGTGGAGAGGAAATCATCAAGAGAAGATATTGATTCTGGTGACAATGGCCTGCACTCATCAAAATCACTGTCAAACAGAAAGGAAGCAGGGGATGCTGGTCTATTTCCATCAAACAAATGATCAAGACCTGAATCGGAACCCTCCCAGTCTGAAATTATAGATTCAGGTGAAAGTGACCTATTTTCAGAGAAATCCAGATGATCACAGTATTGATAATTGAACTGCAGAATTGGTGAGTCAGGTGACAGCTGTCTGTTCTCGTCAAATGATGCAAAAGATTCAGAAGTTGACCTTGTATCAGCGAACACTTGTTCCAAGAATGAAAGGTTTTCATCTTCTGAACCCAGGGAATCAGGAGAGAGTGGCCTATGCTGTGGAAGGGAAGACAACTGTATAATTTCCCATTCTGCTGACCCCTGGGAAATATGTGTGTCTCTTGACCCCACTGGCCCTGATGATGGTGAACTACTTGCACTTTCTTTTTCAGTGTGGGATGTTAGTGAGCAATCTTCTTCTAATGCCTGTTCCAGTAAAGCTGTATCTATTTCTGTATCTATTTCAAATACATCATTTTCAGAAGGTTTGGGTCTTTCAACAGAATTCAGTTCAACGTCTGCAGATTCTGGAGAATCTGGTCTAGCTCCTTCAAACAAACTTTCAACACATAAACTGGCATCTTCCCAATCTGATGTCAATGACACAGGTGAAGGTGACCTATTTGCTATTTGATATCCAAAATCAAAAACATAGACCTGCCGTTTGAACCAAGGTAATGGAGAGTCAGGAGAGAGGGGCCTATATTCATCCAGAGATGGTTCGGAGTCAGTGGATTGAGGTCTTATAGATTCTGGAGAATCTGGTCTAGCTCCTTCAAACAGGCTTTCAAGACGTATATCAGTATCTTCCCAATCTGATGTGTCTGACACTGGTGAAGGCGACCTATTTGCTAGATATGCTAAATCAAAAACATAAACCTGCTGTTTGAACCAAGGTATGGGAGAGTCAGGAGAGAGGGGCCTAAATTCATCCAGAGATGGTTCAGAGGCAGTGGATTGAGGTCTTAATTCAGTCATCCAATAATCGAGGAAAGTCTGATTGTAATCATCGTGGGATGATAGTGATTCAGGGGATAGAGGTCTGATTTCATGTGCTACCTGTTTAACGCAAGGATCTTCCTCTCTCAAGCTGGTTGTACCTTTCACAACATCTGCATAGCTTAGAGGTTTCACTGCTGACAGAATTCTCGGTGCAGCTAGAGGCTCGCTAATTGTCTGAGTTTTCTCATATGATGAGAATGAGTCTGGTGAGTCTGGCCTGTTTTCATCAAACAAGTCCTCCAAACAATAACCAGAGTACTCAATGTCTGACACCATAGACCAAGGTGACTCGCGTCTACCTTCAGTATACTGTAAGTAGTAGTTACAATGTTGATCACTGACTTGGCCACCTGTCGGATGAGCAGACAATTGGCACTCTTCAAGTGATGCTACAGATTCTGGTGAGTATGGCCTAAATCCTGCCAACCAGTCCTGCAGGTGTGAATAATCAAAATCTGACAATACTGATTCTGGTGTCAAGGGCCTGTTACTAAATAACCACTCAAGCTCAAAGTCAACAAGTGACTCTGGGGAATCTGGTCTTTTGTCCGAAAGCAGGTCCTCTAGGCAATATCCAGAATAATCATTGTCTGAAATCACTGACAGGGGGGACGATGGTCTGCTGCTAGAGTAATGCAAATAATAATCACAGTGATGGTGCCTGAGTTGAGCAAGGGTCGGGAGAGGACGCCAAGAGCTGTATGCCTCAACTGATGCCACAGACCCTGGGGAGGATGGTCTAAAGTCTGCTAACCACTCCTGCAAGCCTGAAAACTCAAAATCTGAAGATATTGACTCTGGGGAAAGGGGCCTCTCTTGAGACAGCTCTTCCAGTTCAATGTCTGCTAACATGGATTCTGGAGAATATGGTCTCGCTCCTTCAAACAGGCTTTCAAGACATATATCGTCATCTTCCCAATCTGATGTGTCTGACACCGGTGAAGGCGACCTATTTGCTAGATATGCAAAATCATAAACATGAACCTGCCATTGGAACCAAGGTATGGGAGAGTCAGGAGAGAGGGGCCTATATTCATCCAGAGATGGTTCGGAGTCAGTGGACTGAGGTCTTAATTCAGTCATCCAATAGTCAAGGTAAGACTGATTGTAATCATCGTCGGATGACCATGATTCAGGGGAAAGAGGTCTAATTTCATGTGCTTCTTGTTTAACGCTAGGCTCTTCCTTTTTCAAGCTGGCTGTACCTTTCACAACATCTGCATAGCTTAGAGGTTTCACTGCGGACAGAATTCTCGGTGCAGCTAGAGGTTCGCTAATTGTCTGAGTTTTCTCATGTGATGTGAATGAGTCTGGTGAGTCTGGCCTGTTTTCATCAAACAAGTCCTTCAAACAATAACCAGAGTACTCAATGTCTGACACCATAGACGAAGGTGACTCGGGTCTACCTTCAGTATACTGTAAGTAGTAGTTACAATGTTGATCACTGACTTGGCCATCTGTCGGGTGAGCAGACAAGTGGCACTCTTCAAGTGATGCTACAGATTCTGGTGAGTATGGCCTAAATCCTGCCAACCAGTCCTGCAGGTGTGAATAATCAAAATCTGACAATACTGATTCTGGTGTCAAGGGCCTGTTACTAAATAACCACTCAAGCTCAAAGTCAACAAGTGACTCTGGGGAATATGGTCTTTTGTCCGAAAGTTGGTCCTCTAGGCAATATCCAGAATAATCATTGTCTGACATCACTGACAGGGGGGACGATGGTCTGCTGCTAGAGTAATGCAAATAATAATCACAGTGATGGTGCCTGAGTTGAGCAAGGGTCGGGAGAGGACGCCAAGAGCTGTATGCCTCAACTGATGCCACAGACCCTGGGGAGGATGGTCTAAAGTCTGCTAACCACTCCTGCAAGCCTGAAAACTCAAAATCTGAAGATATTGACTCTGGGGAAAGGGGCCTCTCTTGAGACAGCTCTTCCAGTTCAATGTCTGCTAACATGGATTCTGGAGAATATGGTCTCGCTCCTCCAAACAGGCTTTCAAGACATATATGGTCATCTTCCCAATCTGATGTGTCTGACACCGGTGAAGGCGACCTATTTGCTAGATATGCAAAATCATAAACATGAACCTGCCATTTGAACCAAGGTATGGGAGAGTCAGGAGAGAGGGGCCTATATTCATCCAGAGATGGTTCGGAGTCAGTGGACTGAGGTCTTAATTCAGTCATCCAATAGTCAAGGTAAGACTGATTGTAATCATCGTCGGATGACCATGATTCAGGGGAAAGAGGTCTAATTTCATGTGCTTCTTGTTTAACGCTAGGCTCTTCCTTTTTCAAGCTGGCTGTACCTTTCACAACATCTGCATAGCTTAGAGGTTTCACTGCGGACAGAATTCTCGGTGCAGCTAGAGGTTCGCTAATTGTCTGAGTTTTCTCATGTGATTTGAATGAGTCTGGTGAGTCTGGCCTGTTTTCATCAAACAAGTCCTTCAAACAATAACCAGAGTACTCAATGTCTGACACCATAGACGAAGGTGACTCGGGTCTACCTTCAGTATACTGTAAGTAGTAGTTACAATGTTGATCACTGACATGGCCATCTGTCGGGTGAGCAGAGAAGTGGCACTCTTCAAGTGATGCTACAGATTCTGGTGAGTATGGCCTAAATCCTGCCAACCAGTCCTGCAGGTGTGAATAATCAAAATCTGACAATACTGATTCTGGTGTCAAGGGCCTGTTACTAAATAACCACTCAAGCTCAAAGTCAACAAGTGACTCTGGGGAATCTGGTCTTTTGTCCGAAAGCAGGTCCTCTAGGCAATATCCAGAATAATCATTGTCTGAAATCACTGACAGGGGGGACGGTGGTCTGCTGCTAGAGTAATGCAAATAATAATCACAGTGATGGTGCCTGAGTTGAGCAAGGGTCGGGAGAGGACGCCAAGAGCTGTATGCCTCAACTGATGCCACAGACCCTGGGGAGGATGGTCTAAAGTCTGCTAACCACTCCTGCAAGCCTGAAAACTCAAAATCTGAAGATATTGACTCTGGGGAAAGGGGCCTCTCTTGAGACAGCTCTTCTAGTTCAATGTCTGCTAACATGGATTCTGGAGAATATGGTCTCGCTCCTTCAAACAGGCTTTCAAGACATATATCGTCATCTTCCCAATCTGATGTGTCTGACACCGGTGAAGGCGACCTATTTGCTAGATATGCAAAATCATAAACATGAACCTGCCATTTGAACCAAGGTATGGGAGAGTCAGGAGAGAGGGGCCTATATTCATCCAGATATGGTTCGGAGTCAGTGGACTGGGGTCTTAATTCAGTCATCCAATAGTCAAGGTAAGACTGATTGTAATCATCGTCGGATGACCATGATTCAGGGGAAAGAGGTCTAATTTCATGTGTTTCTTGTTTAACGCTGGGCTCTTCCTTTTTCAAGCTGGCTGTACCTTTCACAACATCTGCATAGCTTAGAGGTTTCACTGCGGACAGAATTCTCGGTGCAGCTAGAGGTTCGCTAATTGTCTGAGTTTTCTCATGTGATGTGAATGAGTCTGGTGAGTCTGGCCTGTTTTCATCAAACAAGTCCTTCAAACAATAACCAGAGTACTCAATGTCTGACACCATAGACGAAGGTGACTCGGGTCTACCTTCAGTATACTGTAAGTAGTAGTTACAATGTTGATCACTGACTTGGCCATCTGTCGGGTGAGCAGACAAGTGGCACTCTTCAAGTGATGCTACAGATTCTGGTGAGTATGGCCTAAATCCTGCCAACCAGTCCTGCAGGTGTGAATAATCAAAATCTGACAATACTGATTCTGGTGTCAAGGGCCTGTTACTAAATAACCACTCAAGCTCAAAGTCAACAAGTGACTCTGGGGAATCTGGTCTTTTGTCCGAAAGCAGGTCCTCTAGGCAATATCCAGAATAATCATTGTCTGAAATCACTGACAGGGGGGACGGTGGTCTGCTGCTAGAGTAATGCAAATAATAATCACAGTGATGGTGCCTGAGTTGAGCAAGGGTCGGGAGAGGACGCCAAGAGCTGTATGCCTCAACTGATGCCACAGACCCTGGGGAGGATGGTCTAAAGTCTGCTAACCACTCCTGCAAGCCTGAAAACTCAAAATCTGAAGATATTGACTCTGGGGAAAGGGGCCTCTCTTGAGACAGCTCTTCCAGTTCAATGTCTGCTAACATGGATTCTGGCGAATCTGGTCCAGCTACGTCAATCGCTTCCTGTTCATCGCAAAGATCTTCCTCTTTCAACTGGGCCGTACCTTTCACAAGATCTGCATAGCTCAGAGCTTTAACAGCTGACATAAAACTCAATGTACCTCCAGTACACTGGAAGTAGTAGATACAACGTTGATCATTGACCTGGCCAACTGTCGAGTGAGCAGACATGCTGCACTCTTCAAGTGATTCTACAGATTCTGGAGATAATGCTCCAAATCCTGCTGAACGCTCCTGCAATTGTGTATGATCCAAAACTGGCAATGATGACTGTGGTGACAACTGACCTTTAATTAACGAGTCAAGCTCGAAGTCTGATACAACTGACTCTGGGGAATCTGGTCTTTTGTCCAGAAGCAGGTCCTCTAGGCAATATCCAGAATAATCATTGTCTGAAATCACTGACAGGGGGGACGATGGTCTGCTGCTAGAGTAATGCAAATAATAATCACAGTGATGGTGCCTGAGTTGAGCAAGGGTCGGGAGAGGACGCCAAGAGCTGTATGCCTCAACTGATGCCACAGACCCTGGGGAGGATGGTCTAAAGTCTGCTAACCACTCCTGCAAGCCTGAAAACTCAAAATCTAAAGATATTGACTCTGGGGAAAGGGGCCTCTCTTGAGACAGCTCTTCCAGTTCAATGTCTGCTAACATGGATTCTGGAGAATATGGTCTCGCTCCTTCAAACAGGCTTTCAAGACATATATCATCATCTTCCCAATCTGATGTGTCTGACACCGGTGAAGGCGACCTATTTGCTAGATATGCAAAATCATAAACATGAACCTGCCATTGGAACCAAGGTATGGGAGAGTCAGGAGAGAGGGGCCTATATTCATCCAGAGATGGTTCGGAGTCAGTGGACTGAGGTCTTAATTCAGTCATCCAATAGTCAAGGTAAGACTGATTGTAATCATCGTCGGATGACCATGATTCAGGGGAAAGAGGTCTAATTTCATGTGCTTCTTGTTTAACGCTAGGCTCTTCCTTTTTCAAGCTGGCTGTACCTTTCACAACATCTGCATAGCTTAGAGGTTTCACTGCGGACAGAATTCTCGGTGCAGCTAGAGGTTCGCTAATTGTCTGAGTTTTCTCATGTGATGTGAATGAGTCTGGTGAGTCTGGCCTGTTTTCATCAAACAAGTCCTTCAAACAATAACCAGAGTACTCAATGTCTGACACCATAGACGAAGGTGACTCGGGTCTACCTTCAGTATACTGTAAGTAGTAGTTACAATGTTGATCACTGACTTGGCCATCTGTCGGGTGAGCAGACAAGTGGCACTCTTCAAGTGATGCTACAGATTCTGGTGAGTATGGCCTAAATCCTGCCAACCAGTCCTGCAGGTGTGAATAATCAAAATCTGACAATACTGATTCTGGTGTCAAGGGCCTGTTACTAAATAACCACTCAAGCTCAAAGTCAACAAGTGACTCTGGGGAATATGGTCTTTTGTCCGAAAGTTGGTCCTCTAGGCAATATCCAGAATAATCATTGTCTGACATCACTGACAGGGGGGACGATGGTCTGCTGCTAGAGTAATGCAAATAATAATCACAGTGATGGTGCCTGAGTTGAGCAAGGGTCGGGAGAGGACGCCAAGAGCTGTATGCCTCAACTGATGCCACAGACCCTGGGGAGGATGGTCTAAAGTCTGCTAACCACTCCTGCAAGCCTGAAAACTCAAAATCTGAAGATATTGACTCTGGGGAAAGGGGCCTCTCTTGAGACAGCTCTTCCAGTTCAATGTCTGCTAACATGGATTCTGGAGAATATGGTCTCGCTCCTCCAAACAGGCTTTCAAGACATATATGGTCATCTTCCCAATCTGATGTGTCTGACACCGGTGAAGGCGACCTATTTGCTAGATATGCAAAATCATAAACATGAACCTGCCATTTGAACCAAGGTATGGGAGAGTCAGGAGAGAGGGGCCTATATTCATCCAGAGATGGTTCGGAGTCAGTGGACTGAGGTCTTAATTCAGTCATCCAATAGTCAAGGTAAGACTGATTGTAATCATCGTCGGATGACCATGATTCAGGGGAAAGAGGTCTAATTTCATGTGCTTCTTGTTTAACGCTAGGCTCTTCCTTTTTCAAGCTGGCTGTACCTTTCACAACATCTGCATAGCTTAGAGGTTTCACTGCGGACAGAATTCTCGGTGCAGCTAGAGGTTCGCTAATTGTCTGAGTTTTCTCATGTGATTTGAATGAGTCTGGTGAGTCTGGCCTGTTTTCATCAAACAAGTCCTTCAAACAATAACCAGAGTACTCAATGTCTGACACCATAGACGAAGGTGACTCGGGTCTACCTTCAGTATACTGTAAGTAGTAGTTACAATGTTGATCACTGACATGGCCATCTGTCGGGTGAGCAGAGAAGTGGCACTCTTCAAGTGATGCTACAGATTCTGGTGAGTATGGCCTAAATCCTGCCAACCAGTCCTGCAGGTGTGAATAATCAAAATCTGACAATACTGATTCTGGTGTCAAGGGCCTGTTACTAAATAACCACTCAAGCTCAAAGTCAACAAGTGACTCTGGGGAATCTGGTCTTTTGTCCGAAAGCAGGTCCTCTAGGCAATATCCAGAATAATCATTGTCTGAAATCACTGACAGGGGGGACGGTGGTCTGCTGCTAGAGTAATGCAAATAATAATCACAGTGATGGTGCCTGAGTTGAGCAAGGGTCGGGAGAGGACGCCAAGAGCTGTATGCCTCAACTGATGCCACAGACCCTGGGGAGGATGGTCTAAAGTCTGCTAACCACTCCTGCAAGCCTGAAAACTCAAAATCTGAAGATATTGACTCTGGGGAAAGGGGCCTCTCTTGAGACAGCTCTTCTAGTTCAATGTCTGCTAACATGGATTCTGGAGAATATGGTCTCGCTCCTTCAAACAGGCTTTCAAGACATATATCGTCATCTTCCCAATCTGATGTGTCTGACACCGGTGAAGGCGACCTATTTGCTAGATATGCAAAATCATAAACATGAACCTGCCATTTGAACCAAGGTATGGGAGAGTCAGGAGAGAGGGGCCTATATTCATCCAGATATGGTTCGGAGTCAGTGGACTGGGGTCTTAATTCAGTCATCCAATAGTCAAGGTAAGACTGATTGTAATCATCGTCGGATGACCATGATTCAGGGGAAAGAGGTCTAATTTCATGTGTTTCTTGTTTAACGCTGGGCTCTTCCTTTTTCAAGCTGGCTGTACCTTTCACAACATCTGCATAGCTTAGAGGTTTCACTGCGGACAGAATTCTCGGTGCAGCTAGAGGTTCGCTAATTGTCTGAGTTTTCTCATGTGATGTGAATGAGTCTGGTGAGTCTGGCCTGTTTTCATCAAACAAGTCCTTCAAACAATAACCAGAGTACTCAATGTCTGACACCATAGACGAAGGTGACTCGGGTCTACCTTCAGTATACTGTAAGTAGTAGTTACAATGTTGATCACTGACTTGGCCATCTGTCGGGTGAGCAGACAAGTGGCACTCTTCAAGTGATGCTACAGATTCTGGTGAGTATGGCCTAAATCCTGCCAACCAGTCCTGCAGGTGTGAATAATCAAAATCTGACAATACTGATTCTGGTGTCAAGGGCCTGTTACTAAATAACCACTCAAGCTCAAAGTCAACAAGTGACTCTGGGGAATCTGGTCTTTTGTCCGAAAGCAGGTCCTCTAGGCAATATCCAGAATAATCATTGTCTGAAATCACTGACAGGGGGGACGGTGGTCTGCTGCTAGAGTAATGCAAATAATAATCACAGTGATGGTGCCTGAGTTGAGCAAGGGTCGGGAGAGGACGCCAAGAGCTGTATGCCTCAACTGATGCCACAGACCCTGGGGAGGATGGTCTAAAGTCTGCTAACCACTCCTGCAAGCCTGAAAACTCAAAATCTGAAGATATTGACTCTGGGGAAAGGGGCCTCTCTTGAGACAGCTCTTCCAGTTCAATGTCTGCTAACATGGATTCTGGCGAATCTGGTCCAGCTACGTCAATCGCTTCCTGTTCATCGCAAAGATCTTCCTCTTTCAACTGGGCCGTACCTTTCACAAGATCTGCATAGCTCAGAGCTTTAACAGCTGACATAAAACTCAATGTACCTCCAGTACACTGGAAGTAGTAGATACAACGTTGATCATTGACCTGGCCAACTGTCGAGTGAGCAGACATGCTGCACTCTTCAAGTGATTCTACAGATTCTGGAGATAATGCTCCAAATCCTGCTGAACGCTCCTGCAATTGTGTATGATCCAAAACTGGCAATGATGACTGTGGTGACAACTGACCTTTAATTAACGAGTCAAGCTCGAAGTCTGATACAACTGACTCTGGGGAATCTGGTCTTTTGTCCAGAAGCAGGTCCTCTAGGCAATATCCAGAATAATCATTGTCTGAAATCACTGACAGGGGGGACGATGGTCTGCTGCTAGAGTAATGCAAATAATAATCACAGTGATGGTGCCTGAGTTGAGCAAGGGTCGGGAGAGGACGCCAAGAGCTGTATGCCTCAACTGATGCCACAGACCCTGGGGAGGATGGTCTAAAGTCTGCTAACCACTCCTGCAAGCCTGAAAACTCAAAATCTAAAGATATTGACTCTGGGGAAAGGGGCCTCTCTTGAGACAGCTCTTCCAGTTCAATGTCTGCTAACATGGATTCTGGAGAATATGGTCTCGCTCCTTCAAACAGGCTTTCAAGACATATATCATCATCTTCCCAATCTGATGTGTCTGACACCGGTGAAGGCGACCTATTTGCTAGATATGCAAAATCATAAACATGAACCTGCCATTGGAACCAAGGTATGGGAGAGTCAGGAGAGAGGGGCCTATATTCATCCAGAGATGGTTCGGAGTCAGTGGACTGAGGTCTTAATTCAGTCATCCAATAGTCAAGGTAAGACTGATTGTAATCATCGTCGGATGACCATGATTCAGGGGAAAGAGGTCTAATTTCATGTGCTTCTTGTTTAACGCTAGGCTCTTCCTTTTTCAAGCTGGCTGTACCTTTCACAACATCTGCATAGCTTAGAGGTTTCACTGCGGACAGAATTCTCGGTGCAGCTAGAGGTTCGCTAATTGTCTGAGTTTTCTCATGTGATGTGAATGAGTCTGGTGAGTCTGGCCTGTTTTCATCAAACAAGTCCTTCAAACAATAACCAGAGTACTCAATGTCTGACACCATAGACGAAGGTGACTCGGGTCTACCTTCAGTATACTGTAAGTAGTAGTTACAATGTTGATCACTGACTTGGCCATCTGTCGGGTGAGCAGACAAGTGGCACTCTTCAAGTGATGCTACAGATTCTGGTGAGTATGGCCTAAATCCTGCCAACCAGTCCTGCAGGTGTGAATAATCAAAATCTGACAATACTGATTCTGGTGTCAAGGGCCTGTTACTAAATAACCACTCAAGCTCAAAGTCAACAAGTGACTCTGGGGAATATGGTCTTTTGTCCGAAAGTTGGTCCTCTAGGCAATATCCAGAATAATCATTGTCTGACATCACTGACAGGGGGGACGATGGTCTGCTGCTAGAGTAATGCAAATAATAATCACAGTGATGGTGCCTGAGTTGAGCAAGGGTCGGGAGAGGACGCCAAGAGCTGTATGCCTCAACTGATGCCACAGACCCTGGGGAGGATGGTCTAAAGTCTGCTAACCACTCCTGCAAGCCTGAAAACTCAAAATCTGAAGATATTGACTCTGGGGAAAGGGGCCTCTCTTGAGACAGCTCTTCCAGTTCAATGTCTGCTAACATGGATTCTGGAGAATATGGTCTCGCTCCTCCAAACAGGCTTTCAAGACATATATGGTCATCTTCCCAATCTGATGTGTCTGACACCGGTGAAGGCGACCTATTTGCTAGATATGCAAAATCATAAACATGAACCTGCCATTTGAACCAAGGTATGGGAGAGTCAGGAGAGAGGGGCCTATATTCATCCAGAGATGGTTCGGAGTCAGTGGACTGAGGTCTTAATTCAGTCATCCAATAGTCAAGGTAAGACTGATTGTAATCATCGTCGGATGACCATGATTCAGGGGAAAGAGGTCTAATTTCATGTGCTTCTTGTTTAACGCTAGGCTCTTCCTTTTTCAAGCTGGCTGTACCTTTCACAACATCTGCATAGCTTAGAGGTTTCACTGCGGACAGAATTCTCGGTGCAGCTAGAGGTTCGCTAATTGTCTGAGTTTTCTCATGTGATTTGAATGAGTCTGGTGAGTCTGGCCTGTTTTCATCAAACAAGTCCTTCAAACAATAACCAGAGTACTCAATGTCTGACACCATAGACGAAGGTGACTCGGGTCTACCTTCAGTATACTGTAAGTAGTAGTTACAATGTTGATCACTGACATGGCCATCTGTCGGGTGAGCAGAGAAGTGGCACTCTTCAAGTGATGCTACAGATTCTGGTGAGTATGGCCTAAATCCTGCCAACCAGTCCTGCAGGTGTGAATAATCAAAATCTGACAATACTGATTCTGGTGTCAAGGGCCTGTTACTAAATAACCACTCAAGCTCAAAGTCAACAAGTGACTCTGGGGAATCTGGTCTTTTGTCCGAAAGCAGGTCCTCTAGGCAATATCCAGAATAATCATTGTCTGAAATCACTGACAGGGGGGACGGTGGTCTGCTGCTAGAGTAATGCAAATAATAATCACAGTGATGGTGCCTGAGTTGAGCAAGGGTCGGGAGAGGACGCCAAGAGCTGTATGCCTCAACTGATGCCACAGACCCTGGGGAGGATGGTCTAAAGTCTGCTAACCACTCCTGCAAGCCTGAAAACTCAAAATCTGAAGATATTGACTCTGGGGAAAGGGGCCTCTCTTGAGACAGCTCTTCTAGTTCAATGTCTGCTAACATGGATTCTGGAGAATATGGTCTCGCTCCTTCAAACAGGCTTTCAAGACATATATCGTCATCTTCCCAATCTGATGTGTCTGACACCGGTGAAGGCGACCTATTTGCTAGATATGCAAAATCATAAACATGAACCTGCCATTTGAACCAAGGTATGGGAGAGTCAGGAGAGAGGGGCCTATATTCATCCAGATATGGTTCGGAGTCAGTGGACTGGGGTCTTAATTCAGTCATCCAATAGTCAAGGTAAGACTGATTGTAATCATCGTCGGATGACCATGATTCAGGGGAAAGAGGTCTAATTTCATGTGTTTCTTGTTTAACGCTGGGCTCTTCCTTTTTCAAGCTGGCTGTACCTTTCACAACATCTGCATAGCTTAGAGGTTTCACTGCGGACAGAATTCTCGGTGCAGCTAGAGGTTCGCTAATTGTCTGAGTTTTCTCATGTGATGTGAATGAGTCTGGTGAGTCTGGCCTGTTTTCATCAAACAAGTCCTTCAAACAATAACCAGAGTACTCAATGTCTGACACCATAGACGAAGGTGACTCGGGTCTACCTTCAGTATACTGTAAGTAGTAGTTACAATGTTGATCACTGACTTGGCCATCTGTCGGGTGAGCAGACAAGTGGCACTCTTCAAGTGATGCTACAGATTCTGGTGAGTATGGCCTAAATCCTGCCAACCAGTCCTGCAGGTGTGAATAATCAAAATCTGACAATACTGATTCTGGTGTCAAGGGCCTGTTACTAAATAACCACTCAAGCTCAAAGTCAACAAGTGACTCTGGGGAATCTGGTCTTTTGTCCGAAAGCAGGTCCTCTAGGCAATATCCAGAATAATCATTGTCTGAAATCACTGACAGGGGGGACGGTGGTCTGCTGCTAGAGTAATGCAAATAATAATCACAGTGATGGTGCCTGAGTTGAGCAAGGGTCGGGAGAGGACGCCAAGAGCTGTATGCCTCAACTGATGCCACAGACCCTGGGGAGGATGGTCTAAAGTCTGCTAACCACTCCTGCAAGCCTGAAAACTCAAAATCTGAAGATATTGACTCTGGGGAAAGGGGCCTCTCTTGAGACAGCTCTTCCAGTTCAATGTCTGCTAACATGGATTCTGGCGAATCTGGTCCAGCTACGTCAATCGCTTCCTGTTCATCGCAAAGATCTTCCTCTTTCAACTGGGCCGTACCTTTCACAAGATCTGCATAGCTCAGAGCTTTAACAGCTGACATAAAACTCAATGTACCTCCAGTACACTGGAAGTAGTAGATACAACGTTGATCATTGACCTGGCCAACTGTCGAGTGAGCAGACATGCTGCACTCTTCAAGTGATTCTACAGATTCTGGAGATAATGCTCCAAATCCTGCTGAACGCTCCTGCAATTGTGTATGATCCAAAACTGGCAATGATGACTGTGGTGACAACTGACCTTTAATTAACGAGTCAAGCTCGAAGTCTGATACAACTGACTCTGGGGAATCTGGTCTTTTGTCCAGAAGCAGGTCCTCTAGGCAATATCCAGAATAATCATTGTCTGAAATCACTGACAGGGGGGACGATGGTCTGCTGCTAGAGTAATGCAAATAATAATCACAGTGATGGTGCCTGAGTTGAGCAAGGGTCGGGAGAGGACGCCAAGAGCTGTATGCCTCAACTGATGCCACAGACCCTGGGGAGGATGGTCTAAAGTCTGCTAACCACTCCTGCAAGCCTGAAAACTCAAAATCTAAAGATATTGACTCTGGGGAAAGGGGCCTCTCTTGAGACAGCTCTTCCAGTTCAATGTCTGCTAACATGGATTCTGGAGAATATGGTCTCGCTCCTTCAAACAGGCTTTCAAGACATATATCATCATCTTCCCAATCTGATGTGTCTGACACCGGTGAAGGCGACCTATTTGCTAGATATGCAAAATCATAAACATGAACCTGCCATTGGAACCAAGGTATGGGAGAGTCAGGAGAGAGGGGCCTATATTCATCCAGAGATGGTTCGGAGTCAGTGGACTGAGGTCTTAATTCAGTCATCCAATAGTCAAGGTAAGACTGATTGTAATCATCGTCGGATGACCATGATTCAGGGGAAAGAGGTCTAATTTCATGTGCTTCTTGTTTAACGCTAGGCTCTTCCTTTTTCAAGCTGGCTGTACCTTTCACAACATCTGCATAGCTTAGAGGTTTCACTGCGGACAGAATTCTCGGTGCAGCTAGAGGTTCGCTAATTGTCTGAGTTTTCTCATGTGATGTGAATGAGTCTGGTGAGTCTGGCCTGTTTTCATCAAACAAGTCCTTCAAACAATAACCAGAGTACTCAATGTCTGACACCATAGACGAAGGTGACTCGGGTCTACCTTCAGTATACTGTAAGTAGTAGTTACAATGTTGATCACTGACTTGGCCATCTGTCGGGTGAGCAGACAAGTGGCACTCTTCAAGTGATGCTACAGATTCTGGTGAGTATGGCCTAAATCCTGCCAACCAGTCCTGCAGGTGTGAATAATCAAAATCTGACAATACTGATTCTGGTGTCAAGGGCCTGTTACTAAATAACCACTCAAGCTCAAAGTCAACAAGTGACTCTGGGGAATATGGTCTTTTGTCCGAAAGTTGGTCCTCTAGGCAATATCCAGAATAATCATTGTCTGACATCACTGACAGGGGGGACGATGGTCTGCTGCTAGAGTAATGCAAATAATAATCACAGTGATGGTGCCTGAGTTGAGCAAGGGTCGGGAGAGGACGCCAAGAGCTGTATGCCTCAACTGATGCCACAGACCCTGGGGAGGATGGTCTAAAGTCTGCTAACCACTCCTGCAAGCCTGAAAACTCAAAATCTGAAGATATTGACTCTGGGGAAAGGGGCCTCTCTTGAGACAGCTCTTCCAGTTCAATGTCTGCTAACATGGATTCTGGAGAATATGGTCTCGCTCCTCCAAACAGGCTTTCAAGACATATATGGTCATCTTCCCAATCTGATGTGTCTGACACCGGTGAAGGCGACCTATTTGCTAGATATGCAAAATCATAAACATGAACCTGCCATTTGAACCAAGGTATGGGAGAGTCAGGAGAGAGGGGCCTATATTCATCCAGAGATGGTTCGGAGTCAGTGGACTGAGGTCTTAATTCAGTCATCCAATAGTCAAGGTAAGACTGATTGTAATCATCGTCGGATGACCATGATTCAGGGGAAAGAGGTCTAATTTCATGTGCTTCTTGTTTAACGCTAGGCTCTTCCTTTTTCAAGCTGGCTGTACCTTTCACAACATCTGCATAGCTTAGAGGTTTCACTGCGGACAGAATTCTCGGTGCAGCTAGAGGTTCGCTAATTGTCTGAGTTTTCTCATGTGATTTGAATGAGTCTGGTGAGTCTGGCCTGTTTTCATCAAACAAGTCCTTCAAACAATAACCAGAGTACTCAATGTCTGACACCATAGACGAAGGTGACTCGGGTCTACCTTCAGTATACTGTAAGTAGTAGTTACAATGTTGATCACTGACATGGCCATCTGTCGGGTGAGCAGAGAAGTGGCACTCTTCAAGTGATGCTACAGATTCTGGTGAGTATGGCCTAAATCCTGCCAACCAGTCCTGCAGGTGTGAATAATCAAAATCTGACAATACTGATTCTGGTGTCAAGGGCCTGTTACTAAATAACCACTCAAGCTCAAAGTCAACAAGTGACTCTGGGGAATCTGGTCTTTTGTCCGAAAGCAGGTCCTCTAGGCAATATCCAGAATAATCATTGTCTGAAATCACTGACAGGGGGGACGGTGGTCTGCTGCTAGAGTAATGCAAATAATAATCACAGTGATGGTGCCTGAGTTGAGCAAGGGTCGGGAGAGGACGCCAAGAGCTGTATGCCTCAACTGATGCCACAGACCCTGGGGAGGATGGTCTAAAGTCTGCTAACCACTCCTGCAAGCCTGAAAACTCAAAATCTGAAGATATTGACTCTGGGGAAAGGGGCCTCTCTTGAGACAGCTCTTCTAGTTCAATGTCTGCTAACATGGATTCTGGAGAATATGGTCTCGCTCCTTCAAACAGGCTTTCAAGACATATATCGTCATCTTCCCAATCTGATGTGTCTGACACCGGTGAAGGCGACCTATTTGCTAGATATGCAAAATCATAAACATGAACCTGCCATTTGAACCAAGGTATGGGAGAGTCAGGAGAGAGGGGCCTATATTCATCCAGATATGGTTCGGAGTCAGTGGACTGGGGTCTTAATTCAGTCATCCAATAGTCAAGGTAAGACTGATTGTAATCATCGTCGGATGACCATGATTCAGGGGAAAGAGGTCTAATTTCATGTGTTTCTTGTTTAACGCTGGGCTCTTCCTTTTTCAAGCTGGCTGTACCTTTCACAACATCTGCATAGCTTAGAGGTTTCACTGCGGACAGAATTCTCGGTGCAGCTAGAGGTTCGCTAATTGTCTGAGTTTTCTCATGTGATGTGAATGAGTCTGGTGAGTCTGGCCTGTTTTCATCAAACAAGTCCTTCAAACAATAACCAGAGTACTCAATGTCTGACACCATAGACGAAGGTGACTCGGGTCTACCTTCAGTATACTGTAAGTAGTAGTTACAATGTTGATCACTGACTTGGCCATCTGTCGGGTGAGCAGACAAGTGGCACTCTTCAAGTGATGCTACAGATTCTGGTGAGTATGGCCTAAATCCTGCCAACCAGTCCTGCAGGTGTGAATAATCAAAATCTGACAATACTGATTCTGGTGTCAAGGGCCTGTTACTAAATAACCACTCAAGCTCAAAGTCAACAAGTGACTCTGGGGAATCTGGTCTTTTGTCCGAAAGCAGGTCCTCTAGGCAATATCCAGAATAATCATTGTCTGAAATCACTGACAGGGGGGACGGTGGTCTGCTGCTAGAGTAATGCAAATAATAATCACAGTGATGGTGCCTGAGTTGAGCAAGGGTCGGGAGAGGACGCCAAGAGCTGTATGCCTCAACTGATGCCACAGACCCTGGGGAGGATGGTCTAAAGTCTGCTAACCACTCCTGCAAGCCTGAAAACTCAAAATCTGAAGATATTGACTCTGGGGAAAGGGGCCTCTCTTGAGACAGCTCTTCCAGTTCAATGTCTGCTAACATGGATTCTGGCGAATCTGGTCCAGCTACGTCAATCGCTTCCTGTTCATCGCAAAGATCTTCCTCTTTCAACTGGGCCGTACCTTTCACAAGATCTGCATAGCTCAGAGCTTTAACAGCTGACATAAAACTCAATGTACCTCCAGTACACTGGAAGTAGTAGATACAACGTTGATCATTGACCTGGCCAACTGTCGAGTGAGCAGACATGCTGCACTCTTCAAGTGATTCTACAGATTCTGGAGATAATGCTCCAAATCCTGCTGAACGCTCCTGCAATTGTGTATGATCCAAAACTGGCAATGATGACTGTGGTGACAACTGACCTTTAATTAACGAGTCAAGCTCGAAGTCTGATACAACTGACTCTGGGGAATCTGGTCTTTTGTCCAGAAGCAGGTCCTCTAGGCAATATCCAGAATAATCATTGTCTGAAATCACTGACAGGGGGGACGATGGTCTGCTGCTAGGGTAATGCAAATAATAATCACAGTGATGGTGCCTGAGTTGAGCAAGGGTCGGGAGAGGACGCCAAGAGCTGTATGCCTCAACTGATGCCACAGACCCTGGGGAGGATGGTCTAAAGTCTGCTAACCACTCCTGCAAGCCTGAAAACTCAAAATCTAAAGATATTGACTCTGGGGAAAGGGGCCTCTCTTGAGACAGCTCTTCCAGTTCAATGTCTGCTAACATGGATTCTGGAGAATATGGTCTCGCTCCTTCAAACAGGCTTTCAAGACATATATCATCATCTTCCCAATCTGATGTGTCTGACACCGGTGAAGGCGACCTATTTGCTAGATATGCAAAATCATAAACATGAACCTGCCATTTGAACCAAGGTATGGGAGAGTCAGGAGAGAGGGGCCTATATTCATCCAGAGATGGTTCGGAGTCAGTGGACTGAGGTCTTAATTCAGTCATCCAATAGTCAAGGTAAGACTGATTGTAATCATCGTCGGATGACCATGATTCAGGGGAAAGAGGTCTAATTTCATGTGCTTCTTGTTTAACGCTAGGCTCTTCCTTTTTCAAGCTGGCTGTACCTTTCACAACATCTGAATAGCTTAGAGGTTTCACTGCGGACAGAATTCTCGGTGCAGCTAGAGGTTCGCTAATTGTCTGAGTTTTCTCATGTGATTTGAATGAGTCTGGTGAGTCTGGCCTGTTTTCATCAAACAAGTCCTTCAAACAATAACCAGAGTACTCAATGTCTGACACCATAGACGAAGGTGACTCGGGTCTACCTTCAGTATACTGTAAGTAGTAGTTACAATGTTGATCACTGACTTGGCCATCTGTCGGGTGAGCAGACAAGTGGCACTCTTCAAGTGATGCTACAGATTCTGGTGAGTATGGCCTAAATCCTGCCAACCAGTCCTGCAGGTGTGAATAATCAAAATCTGACAATACTGATTCTGGTGTCAAGGGCCTGTTACTAAATAACCACTCAAGCTCAAAGTCAACAAGTGACTCTGGGGAATCTGGTCTTTTGTCCGAAAGCAGGTCCTCTAGGCAATATCCAGAATAATCATTGTCTGAAATCACTGACAGGGGGGACGATGGTCTGCTGCTAGAGTAATGCAAATAATAATCACAGTGATGGTGCCTGAGTTGAGCAAGGGTCGGGAGAGGACGCCAAGAGCTGTATGCCTCAACTGATGCCACAGACCCTGGGGAGGATGGTCTAAAGTCTGCTAACCACTCCTGCAAGCCTGAAAACTCAAAATCTGAAGATATTGACTCTGGGGAAAGGGGCCTCTCTTGAGACAGCTCTTCCAGTTCAATATCTGCTAACATGGATTCTGGAGAATATTGTCTCGCTCCTTCAAACAGGCTTTCAAGACATATATCGTCATCTTCCCAATCTGATGTGTCTGACACCGGTGAAGGCGACCTATTTGCTAGATATGTAAAATCATAAACATGAACCTGCCATTTGAACCAAGGTATGGGAGAGTCAGGAGAGAGGGGCCTATATTCATCCAGAGATGGTTCGGAGTCAGTGGACTGAGGTCTTAATTCAGTCATCCAATAGTCAAGGTAAGACTGATTGTAATCATCGTCGGATGACCATGATTCAGGGGAAAGAGGTCTAATATCATGTGCTTCTTGTTTAACGCTAGGCTCTTCCTTTTTCAAGCTGGCTGTACCTTTCACAACATCTGCATAGCTTAGAGGTTTCACTGCGGACAGAATTCTCGGTGCAGCTAGAGGTTCGCTAATTGTCTGAGTTTTCTCATGTGATGTGAATGAGTCTGGTGAGTCTGGCCTGTTTTCATCAAACAAGTCCTTCAAACAATAACCAGAGTACTCAATGTCTGACACCATAGACGAAGGTGACTCGGGTCTACCTTCAGTATACTGTAAGTAGTAGTTACAATGTTGATCACTGACTTGGCCATCTGTCGGGTGAGCAGACAAGTGGCACTCTTCAAGTGATGCTACAGATTCTGGTGAGTATGGCCTAAATCCTGCCAACCAGTCCTGCAGGTGTGAATAATCAAAATCTGACAATACTGATTCTGGTGTCAAGGGCCTGTTACTAAATAACCACTCAAGCTCAAAGTCAACAAGTGACTCTGGGGAATCTGGTCTTTTGTCCGAAAGCAGGTCCTCTAGGCAATATCCAGAATAATCATTGTCTGAAATCACTGACAGGGGGGACGATGGTCTGCTGCTAGAGTAATGCAAATAATAATCACAGTGATGGTGCCTGAGTTGAGCAAGGGTCGGGAGAGGACGCCAAGAGCTGTATGCCTCAACTGATGCCACAGACCCTGGGGAGGATGGTCTAAAGTCTGCTAACCACTCCTGCAAGCCTGAAAACTCAAAATCTGAAGATATTGACTCTGGGGAAAGGGGCCTCTCTTGAGACAGCTCTTCTAGTTCAATGTCTGCTAACATGGATTCTGGAGAATATGGTCTCGCTCCTTCAAACAGGCTTTCAAGACATATATCGTCATCTTCCCAATCTGATGTGTCTGACACCGGTGAAGGCGACCTATTTGCTAGATATGCAAAATCATAAACATGAACCTGCCATTTGAACCAAGGTATGGGAGAGTCAGGAGAGAGGGGCCTATATTCATCCGGAGATGGTTCGGAGTCAGTGGACTGAGGTCTTAATTCAGTCATCCAATAGTCAAGGTAAGACTGATTGTAATCATCGTCGGATGACCATGATTCAGGGGAAAGAGGTCTAATATCATGTGCTTCTTGTTTAACGCTAGGCTCTTCCTTTTTCAAGCTGGCTGTACCTTTCACAACATCTGCATAGCTTAGAGGTTTCACTGCGGACAGAATTCTAGGTGCAGCTAGAGGTTCGCTAATTGTCTGAGTTTTCTCATGTGATGTGAATGAGTCTGGTGAGTCTGGCCTGTTTTCATCAAACAAGTCCTTCAAACAATAACCAGAGTACTCAATGTCTGACACCATAGACGAAGGTGACTCGGGTCTACCTTCAGTATACTGTAAGTAGTAGTTACAATGTTGATCACTGACTTGGCCATCTGTCGGGTGAGCAGACAAGTGGCACTCTTCAAGTGATGCTACAGATTCTGGTGAGTATGGCCTAAATCCTGCCAACCAGTCCTGCAGGTGTGAATAATCAAAATCTGACAATACTGATTCTGGTGTCAAGGGCCTGTTACTAAATAACCACTCAAGCTCAAAGTCAACAAGTGACTCTGGGGAATCTGGTCTTTTGTCCGAAAGCAGGTCCTCTAGGCAATATCCAGAATAATCATTGTCTGAAATCACTGACAGGGGGGACGATGGTCTGCTGCTAGAGTAATGCAAATAATAATCACAGTGATGGTGCCTGAGTTGAGCAAGGGTCGGGAGAGGACGCCAAGAGCTGTATGCGTCAACTGATGCCACAGACCCTGGGGAGGATGGTCTAAAGTCTGCTAACAAGCCTGAAAACTCAACATCTGAAGATATTGACTCTGGGGAAAGGGGCCTCTCATGAGACAGCTCTTCCAGTTCAATGTCTGCTAACATGGATTCTGGAGAATCTGGTCCAGCTACGTCAATCGCTTCCTGTTCATCGCAAAGATCTTCCTCTTTCAACTGGGCCGTACCTTTCACAAGATCTGCATAGCTCAGAGCTTTAACAGCTGACATAAAACTCAATGTACCTCCAGTACACTGGAAGTAGTAGATACAACGTTGATCATTGACCTGGCCAACTGTCGAGTGAGCAGACATGCTGCACTCTTCAAGTGATTCTACAGATTCTGGAGATAATGCTCCAAATCCTGCTGAACGCTCCTGCAATTGTGTATGATCCAAAACTGACAATGATGACTGTGGTGACAATTGACCTTTAATTAACGAGTCCAGCTCGAAGTCTGATACAACTGACTCTGGGGAATCTGGTCTTTTGTCCGGAAGCAGGTCCTCTTGGCAATATCCAGAATAAACATTGTCTGAAATCACTGACAGGGGGGACGATGGTCTGCTGCTAGAGTAATGCAAATAATAATCACAGTGATGGTGCCTGAGTTGAGCAAGGGTCGAGAGAGGACGCCAAGAGCTGTATGCCTCAACTGATGCCACAGACCCTGGGGAGGATGGTCTAAAGTCTGCTAACCACTCCTGCAAGCCTGAAAACTCAAAATCTGAAGATATTGACTCTGGGGAAAGGGGCCTCTCTTGAGACAGCTCTTCCAGTTCAATGTCTGCTAACATGGATTCTGGAGAATATGGTCTCGCTCCTTCAAACAGGCTTTCAAGACATATATCGCTATCTTCCCAATCTGATGTGTCTGACACCGGTGAAGGCGACCTATTTGCTAGATATGCAAAATCATAAACATGAACCTGCCATTTGAACCAAGGTATGGGAGAGTCAGGAGAGAGGGGCCTATATTCATCCAGAGATGGTTCGGAGTCAGTGGACTGAGGTCTTAATTCAGTCATCCAATAGTCAAGGTAAGACTGATTGTAATCATCGTCGGATGACCATGATTCAGGGGAAAGAGGTCTAATTTCATGTGCTTCTTGTTTAACGCTAGGCTCTTCCTTTTTCAAGCTGGCTGTACCTTTCACAACATCTGCATAGCTTAGAGGTTTCACTCCGGACAGAATTCTCGGTGCAGCTAGAGGTTCGCTAATTGTCTGAGTTTTCTCATGTGATTTGAATGAGTCTGGTGAGTCTGGCCTGTTTTCATCAAACAAGTCCTTCAAACAATAACCAGAGTACTCAATGTCTGACACCATAGACGAAGGTGACTCGGGTCTACCTTCAGTATACTGTAAGTAGTAGTTACAATGTTGATCACTGACTTGGCCATCTGTCGGGTGAGCAGACAAGTGGCACTCTTCAAGTGATGCTACAGATTCTGGTGAGTATGGCCTAAATCCTGCCAACCAGTCCTGCAGGTGTGAATAATCAAAATCTGACAATACTGATTCTGGTGTCAAGGGCCTGTTACTAAATAACCACTCAAGCTCAAAGTCAACAAGTGACTCTGGGGAATCTGGTCTTTTGTCCGAAAGCAGGTCCTCTAGGCAATATCCAGAATAATCATTGTCTGAAATCACTGACAGGGGGGACGATGGTCTGCTGCTAGAGTAATGCAAATAATAATCACAGTGATGGTGCCTGAGTTGAGCAAGGGTCGGGAGAGGACGCCAAGAGCTGTATGCCTCAACTGATGCCACAGACCCTGGGGAGGATGGTCTAAAGTCTGCTAACCACTCCTGCAAGCCTGAAAACTCAAAATCTGAAGATATTGACTCTGGGGAAAGGGGCCTCTCTTGAGACAGCTCTTCCAGTTCAATGTCTGCTAACATGGATTCTGGAGAATATGGTCTCGCTCCTTCAAACAGGCTTTCAAGACATATATCGTCATCTTCCCAATCTGATGTGTCTGACACCGGTGAAGGCGACCTATTTGCTAGATATGCAAAATCATAAACATGAACCTGCCATTTGAACCAAGGTATGGGAGAGTCAGGAGAGAGGGGCCTATATTCATCCAGAGATGGTTCGGAGTCAGTGGACTGAGGTCTTAATTCAGTCATCCAATAGTCAAGGTAAGACTGATTGTAATCATCGTCGGATGACCATGATTCAGGGGAAAGAGGTCTAATTTCATGTGCTTCTTGTTTAACGCTAGGCTCTTCCTTTTTCAAGCTGGCTGTACCTTTCACAACATCTGCATAGCTTAGAGGTTTCACTGCGGACAGAATTCTCGGTGCAGCTAGAGGTTCGCTAATTGTCTGAGTTTTCTCATGTGATTTGAATGAGTCTGGTGAGTCTGGCCTGTTTTCATCAAACAAGTCCTTCAAACAATAACCAGAGTACTCAATGTCTGACACCATAGACGAAGGTGACTCGGGTCTACCTTCAGTATACTGTAAGTAGTAGTTACAATGTTGATCACTGACTTGGCCATCTGTCGGGTGAGCAGACAAGTGGCACTCTTCAAGTGATGCTACAGATTCTGGTGAGTATGGCCTAAATCCTGCCAACCAGTCCTGCAGGTGTGAATAATCAAAATCTGACAATACTGATTCTGGTGTCAAGGGCCTGTTACTAAATAACCACTCAAGCTCAAAGTCAAAAAGTGACTCTGGGGAATCTGGTCTTTTGTCGGAAAGCAGGTCCTCTAGGCAATATCCAGAATAATCATTGTCTGACATCACTGACAGGGGGGACGATGGTCTGCTGCTAGAGTAATGCAAATAATAATCACAGTGATGGTGCCTGAGTTGAGCAAGGGTCGGGAGAGGACGATCACAGTGATGGTGCCTGAGTTGAGCAAGGGTCGGGAGTGGACGCCAAGAGCTGTATGCCTCAACTGATGCCACAGACCCTGGGGAGGATGGTCTAAAGTCTGCTAACCACTCCTGCAAGCCTGAAAACTCAAAATCTGAAGATATTGACTCTGGGGAAAGGGGCCTCTCTTGAGACAGCTCTTCCAGTTCAATGTCTGCTAACATGGATTCTGGAGAATATGGTCTCGCTCCTTCAAACAGGCTTTCAAGACATATATCGTCATCTTCCCAATCTGATATGTCTGACACCGGTGAAGGCGACCTATTTGCTAGATATGCAAAATCATAAACATGAACCTGCCATTTGAACCAAGGTATGGGAGAGTCAGGAGAGAGGGGCCTATATTCATCCAGAGATGGTTCGGAGTCAGTGGACTGAGGTCTTAATTCAGTCATCCAATAGTCAAGGTAAGACTGATTGTAATCATCGTCGGATGACCATGATTCAGGGGAAAGAGGTCTAATTTCATGTGCTTCTTGTTTAACGCTAGGCTCTTCCTTTTTCAAGCTGGCTGTACCTTTCACAACATCTGCATAGCTTAGAGGTTTCACTGCGGACAGAATTCTCGGTGCAGCTAGAGGTTCGCTAATTGTCTGAGTTTTCTCATGTGATTTGAATGAGTCTGGTGAGTCTGGCCTGTTTTCATCAAACAAGTCCTTCAAACAATAACCAGAGTACTCAATGTCTGACACCATAGACGAAGGTGACTCGGGTCTACCTTCAGTATACTGTAAGTAGTAGTTACAATGTTGATCACTGACTTGGCCATCTGTCGGGTGAGCAGACAAGTGGCACTCTTCAAGTGATGCTACAGATTCTGGTGAGTATGGCCTAAATCCTGCCAACCAGTCCTGCAGGTGTGAATAATCAAAATCTGACAATACTGATTCTGGTGTCAAGGGCCTGTTACTAAATAACCACTCAAGCTCAAAGTCAACAAGTGACTCTGGGGAATCTGGTCTTTTGTCCGAAAGCAGGTCCTCTAGGCAATATCCAGAATAATCATTGTCTGACATCACTGACAGGGGGGACGATGGTCTGCTGCTAGAGTAATGCAAATAATAATCACAGTGATGGTGCCTGAGTTGAGCAAGGGTCGGGAGAGGACGCCAAGAGCTGTATGCCTCAACTGATGCCACAGACCCTGGGGAGGATGGTCTAAAGTCTGCTAACCACTCCTGCAAGCCTGAAAACTCAAAATCTGAAGATATTGACTCTGGGGAAAGGGGCCTCTCTTGAGACAGCTCTTCCAGTTCAATGTCTGCTAACATGGATTCTGGAGAATATGGTCTCGCTCCTTCAAACAGGCTTTCAAGACATATATCGTCATCTTCCCAATCTGATGTGTCTGACACCGGTGAAGGCGACCTATTTGCTAGATATGCAAAATCATAAACATGAACCTGCCATTTGAACCAAGGTATGGGAGAGTCAGGAGAGAGGGGCCTATATTCATCCAGAGATGGTTCGGAGTCAGTGGACTGAGGTCTTAATTCAGTCATCCAATAGTCAAGGTAAGACTGATTGTAATCATCGTCGGATGACCATGATTCAGGGGAAAGAGGTCTAATATCATGTGCTTCTTGTTTAACGCTAGGCTCTTCCTTTTTCAAGCTGGCTGTACCTTTCACAACATCTGCATAGCTTAGAGGTTTCACTGCGGACAGAATTCTCGGTGCAGCTAGAGGTTCGCTAATTGTCTGGGTTTTCTCATGTGATGTGAATGAGTCTGGTGAGTCTGGCCTGTTTTCATCAAACAAGTCCTTCAAACAATAACCAGAGTACTCAATGTCTGACACCATAGACGAAGGTGACTCGGGTCTACCTTCAGTATACTGTAAGTAGTAGTTACAATGTTGATCACTGACTTGGCCATCTGTCGGGTGAGCAGACAAGTGGCACTCTTCAAGTGATGCTACAGATTCTGGTGAGTATGGCCTAAATCCTGCCAACCAGTCCTGCAGGTGTGAATAATCAAAATCTGACAATACTGATTCTGGTGTCAAGGGCCTGTTACTAAATAACCACTCAAGCTCAAAGTCAACAAGTGACTCTGGGGAATCTGGTCTTTTGTCCGAAAGCAGGTCCTCTAGGCAATATCCAGAATAATCATTGTCTGAAATCACTGACAGGGGGGACGATGGTCTGCTGCTAGAGTAATGCAAATAATAATCACAGTGATGGTGCCTGAGTTGAGCAAGGGTCGGGAGAGGACGCCAAGAGCTGTATGCCTCAACTGATGCCACAGACCCTGGGGAGGATGGTCTAAAGTCTGCTAACCACTCCTGCAAGCCTGAAAACTCAAAATCTGAAGATATTGACTCTGGGGAAAGGGGCCTCTCTTGAGACAGCTCTTCCAGTTCAATGTCTGCTAACATGGATTCTGGAGAATATGGTCTCGCTCCTTCAAACAGGCTTTCAAGACATATATCGTCATCTTCCCAATCTGATGTGTCTGACACCGGTGAAGGCGACCTATTTGCTAGATATGCAAAATCATAAACATGAACCTGCCATTTGAACCAAGGTATGGGAGAGTCAGGAGAGAGGGGCCTATATTCATCCAGAGATGGTTCGGAGTCAGTGGACTGAGGTCTTAATTCAGTCATCCAATAGTCAAGGTAAGACTGATTGTAATCATCGTCGGATGACCATGATTCAGGGGAAAGAGGTCTAATTTCATGTGCTTCTTGTTTAACGCTAGGCTCTTCCTTTTTCAAGCTGGCTGTACCTTTCACAACATCTGCATAGCTTAGAGGTTTCACTGCGGACAGAATTCTCGGTGCAGCTAGAGGTTCGCTAATTGTCTGAGTTTTCTCATGTGATTTGAATGAGTCTGGTGAGTCTGGCCTGTTTTCATCAAACAAGTCCTTCAAACAATAACCAGAGTACTCAATGTCTGACACCATAGACGAAGGTGACTCGGGTCTACCTTCAGTATACTGTAAGTAGTAGTTACAATGTTGATCACTGACTTGGCCATCTGTCGGGTGAGCAGACAAGTGGCACTCTTCAAGTGATGCTACAGATTCTGGTGAGTATGGCCTAAATCCTGCCAACCAGTCCTGCAGGTGTGAATAATCAAAATCTGACAATACTGATTCTGGTGTCAAGGGCCTGTTACTAAATAACCACTCAAGCTCAAAGTCAACAAGTGACTCTGGGGAATCTGGTCTTTTGTCCGAAAGCAGGTCCTCTAGGCAATATCCAGAATAATCATTGTCTGACATCACTGACAGGGGGGACGATGGTCTGCTGCTAGAGTAATGCAAATAATAATCACAGTGATGGTGCCTGAGTTGAGCAAGGGTCGGGAGAGGACGCCAAGAGCTGTATGCCTCAACTGATGCCACAGACCCTGGGGAGGATGGTCTAAAGTCTGCTAACCACTCCTGCAAGCCTGAAAACTCAAAATCTGAAGATATTGACTCTGGGGAAAGGGGCCTCTCTTGAGACAGCTCTTCCAGTTCAATGTCTGCTAGCATGGATTCTGGAGAATATGGTCTCGCTCCTTCAAACAGGCTTTCAAGACATATATCGTCATCTTCCCAATCTGATGTGTCTGACACCGGTGAAGGCGACCTATTTGCTAGATATGCAAAATCATAAACATGAACCTGCCATTTGAACCAAGGTATGGGAGAGTCAGGAGAGAGGGGCCTATATTCATCCAGAGATGGTTCGGAGTCAGTGGACTGAGGTCTTAATTCAGTCATCCAATAGTCAAGGTAAGACTGATTGTAATCATCGTCGGATGACCATGATTCAGGGGAAAGAGGTCTAATATCATGTGCTTCTTGTTTAACGCTAGGCTCTTCCTTTTTCAAGCTGGCTGTACCTTTCACAACATCTGCATAGCTTAGAGGTTTCACTGCGGACAGAATTCTCGGTGCAGCTAGAGGTTCGCTAATTGTCTGGGTTTTCTCATGTGATGTGAATGAGTCTGGTGAGTCTGGCCTGTTTTCATCAAACAAGTCCTTCAAACAATAACCAGAGTACTCAATGTCTGACACCATAGACGAAGGTGACTCGGGTCTACCTTCAGTATACTGTAAGTAGTAGTTACAATGTTGATCACTGACTTGGCCATCTGTCGGGTGAGCAGACAAGTGGCACTCTTCAAGTGATGCTACAGATTCTGGTGAGTATGGCCTAAATCCTGCCAACCAGTCCTGCAGGTGTGAATAATCAAAATCTGACAATACTGATTCTGGTGTCAAGGGCCTGTTACTAAATAACCACTCAAGCTCAAAGTCAACAAGTGACTCTGGGGAATCTGGTCTTTTGTCCGAAAGCAGGTCCTCTAGGCAATATCCAGAATAATCATTGTCTGAAATCACTGACAGGGGGGACGATGGTCTGCTGCTAGAGTAATGCAAATAATAATCACAGTGATGGTGCCTGAGTTGAGCAAGGGTCGGGAGAGGACGCCAAGAGCTGTATGCCTCAACTGATGCCACAGACCCTGGGGAGGATGGTCTAAAGTCTGCTAACCACTCCTGCAAGCCTGAAAACTCAAAATCTGAAGATATTGACTCTGGGGAAAGGGGCCTCTCTTGAGACAGCTCTTCCAGTTCAATGTCTGCTAACATGGATTCTGGAGAATATGGTCTCGCTCCTTCAAACAGGCTTTCAAGACATATATCGTCATCTTCCCAATCTGATGTGTCTGACACCGGTGAAGGCGACCTATTTGCTAGATATGCAAAATCATAAACATGAACCTGCCATTTGAACCAAGGTATGGGAGAGTCAGGAGAGAGGGGCCTATATTCATCCAGAGATGGTTCAGAGTCAGTGGACTGAGGTCTTAATTCAGTCATCCAATAGTCAAGGTAAGACTGATTGTAATCATCGTCGGATGACCATGATTCAGGGGAAAGAGGTCTAATATCATGTGCTTCTTGTTTAACGCTAGGCTCTTCCTTTTTCAAGCTGGCTGTACCTTTCACAACATCTGCATAGCTTAGAGGTTTCACTGCAGACAGAATTCTCGGTACAGCTAGAGGTTCGCTAATTGTCTGAGTTTTCTCATGTGATGTGAATGAGTCTGGTGAGTCTGGCCTGTTTTCATCAAACAAGTCCTTCAAACAATAACCAGAGTACTCAATGTCTGACACCATAGACGAAGGTGACTCGGGTCTACCTTCAGTATACTGTAAGTAGTAGTTACAATGTTGATCACTGACTTGGCCATCTGTCGGGTGAGCAGACAAGTGGCACTCTTCAAGTGATGCTACAGATTCTGGTGAGTATGGCCTAAATCCTGCCAACCAGTCCTGCAGGTGTGAATAATCAAAATCTGACAATACTGATTCTGGTGTCAAGGGCCTGTTACTAAATAACCACTCAAGCTCAAAGTCAACAAGTGACTCTGGGGAATCTGGTCTTTTGTCCGAAAGCAGGTCCTCTAGGCAATATCCAGAATAATCATTGTCTGAAATCACTGACAGGGGGGACGATGGTCTGCTGCTAGAGTAATGCAAATAATAATCACAGTGATGGTGCCTGAGTTGAGCAAGGGTCGGGAGAGGACGCCAAGAGCTGTATGCCTCAACTGATGCCACAGACCCTGGGGAGGATGGTCTAAAGTCTGCTAACCACTCCTGCAAGCCTGAAAACTCAACATCTGAAGATATTGACTCTGGGGAAAGGGGCCTCTCATGAGACAGCTCTTCCAGTTCAATGTCTGCTAACATGGATTCTGGAGAATCTGGTCCAGCTACGTCAATCGCTTCCTGTTCATCGCAAAGATCTTCCTCTTTCAACTGGGCCGTACCTTTCACAAGATCTGCATATCTCAGAGCTTTAACAGCTGACATAAAACTCAATGTACCTCCAGTACACTGGAAGTAGTAGATACAACGTTGATCATTGACCTGGCCAACTGTCGAGTGAGCAGACATGCTGCACTCTTCAAGTGATTCTACAGATTCTGGAGATAATGCTCCAAATCCTGCTGAACGCTCCTGCAAAAGTGTATGATCCAAAACTGGCAATGATGACTGTGGTGACAATTGACCTTTAATTAACGAGTCCAGCTCGAAGTCTGATACAACTGACTCTGGGGAATCTGGTCTTTTGTCCGGAAGCAGGTCCTCTTGGCAATATCCAGAATAATCATTGTCTGAAATCACTGACAGGGGGGACGATGGTCTGCTGCTAGAGTAATGCAAATAATAATCACAGTGATGGTGCCTGAGTTGAGCAAGGGTCGGGAGAGGACGCCAAGAGCTGTATGCCTCAACTGATGCCACAGACCCTGGGGAGGATGGTCTAAAGTCTGCTAACCACTCCTGCAAGCCTGAAAACTCAAAATCTAAAGATATTGACTCTGGGGAAAGGGGCCTCTCTTGAGACAGCTCTTCCAGTTCAATGTCTGCTAACATGGATTCTGGAGAATATGGTCTCGCTCCTTCAAACAGGCTTTCAAGACATATATCGTCATCTTCCCAATCTGATGTGTCTGACACCGGTGAAGGCGACCTATTTGCTAGATATGCAAAATCATAAAAATGAACCTGCCATTTGAACCAAGGTATGGGAGAGTCAGGAGAGAGGGGCCTATATTCATCCAGAGATGGTTCGGAGTCAGTGGACTGAGGTCTTAATTCAGTCATCCAATAGTCAAGGTAAGATTGATTGTAATCATCGTCGGATGACCATGATTCAGGGGAAAAAGGTCTAATTTCATGTGCTTCTTGTTTAACGCTAGGCTCTTCCTTTTTCAAGCTGGCTGTACCTTTCACAACATCTGCATAGCTTAGAGGTTTCACTGCGGACAGAATTCTCGGTGCAGCTAGAGGTTCGCTAATTGTCTGAGTTTTCTCATGTGATTTGAATGAGTCTGGTGAGTCTGGCCTGTTTTCATCAAACAAGTCCTTCAAACAATAACCAGAGTACTCAATGTCTGACACCATAGACGAAGGTGACTCGGGTCTACCTTCAGTATACTGTAAGTAGTAGTTACAATGTTGATCTCTGACTTGGCCATCTGTCGGGTGAGCAGACAAGTGGCACTCTTCAAGTGATGCTACAGATTCTGGTGAGTATGGCCTAAATCCTGCCAACCAGTCCTGCAGGTGTGAATAATCAAAATCTGACAATACTGATTCTGGTGTCAAGGGCCTGTTACTAAATAACCACTCAAGCTCAAAGTCAACAAGTGACTCTGGGGAATCTGGTCTTTTGTCCGAAAGCAGGTCCTCTAGGCAATATCCAGAATAATCATTGTCTGACATCACTGACAGGGGGGACGATGGTCTGCTGCTAGAGTAATGCAAATAATAATCACAGTGATGGTGCCTGAGTTGAGCAAGGGTCGGGAGAGGACGCCAAGAGCTGTATGCCTCAACTGATGCCACAGACCCTGGGGAGGATGGTCTAAAGTCTGCTAACCACTCCTGCAAGCCTGAAAACTCAAAATCTGAAGATATTGACTCTGGGGAAAGGGGCCTCTCTTGAGACAGCTCTTCCAGTTCAATGTCTGCTAACATGGATTCTGGAGAATATGGTCTCGCTCCTTCAAACAGGCTTTCAAGACATATATCGTCATCTTCCCAATCTGATGTGTCTGACACCGGTGAAGGCGACCTATTTGCTAGATATGCAAAATCATAAACATGAACCTGCCATTTGAACCAAGGTATGGGAGAGTCAGGAGAGAGGGGCCTATATTCATCCAGAGATGGTTCGGAGTCAGTGGACTGAGGTCTTAATTCAGTCATCCAATAGTCAAGGTAAGACTGATTGTAATCATCGTCGGATGACCATGATTCAGGGGAAAGAGGTCTAATTTCATGTGCTTCTTGTTTAACGCTAGGCTCTTCCTTTTTCATGCTGGCTGTACCTTTCACAACATCTGCATAGCTTAGAGGTTTCACTGCGGACAGAATTCTCGGTGCAGCTAGAGGTTCGCTAATTGTCTGAGTTTTCTCATGTGATTTGAATGAGTCTGGTGAGTCTGGCCTGTTTTCATCAAACAAGTCCTTCAAACAATAACCAGAGTACTCAATGTCTGACACCATAGACGAAGGTGACTCGGGTCTACCTTCAGTATACTGTAAGTAGTAGTTACAATGTTGATCTCTGACTTGGCCATCTGTCGGGTGAGCAGACAAGTGGCACTCTTCAAGTGATGCTACAGATTCTGGTGAGTATGGCCTAAATCCTGCCAACCAGTCCTGCAGGTGTGAATAATCAAAATCTGACAATACTGATTCTGGTGTCAAGGGCCTGTTACTAAATAACCACTCAAGCTCAAAGTCAACAAGTGACTCTGGGGAATCTGGTCTTTTGTCCGAAAGCAGGTCCTCTAGGCAATATCCAGAATAATCATTCTCTGACATCACTGACAGGGGGGACGATGGTCTGCTGCTAGAGTAATGCAAATAATAATCACAGTGATGGTGCCTGAGTTGAGCAAGGGTCGGGAGAGGACGCCAAGAGCTGTATGCCTCAACTGATGCCACAGACCCTGGGGAGGATGGTCTAAAGTCTGCTAACCACTCCTGCAAGCCTGAAAACTCAAAATCTGAAGATATTGACTCTGGGGAAAGGGGCCTCTCTTGAGACAGCTCTTCCAGTTCAATGTCTGCTAACATGGATTCTGGAGAATATGGTCTCGCTCCTTCAAACAGGCTTTCAAGACATATATCATCATCTTCCCAATCTGATGTGTCTGACACCGGTGAAGGCGACCTATTTGCTAGATATGCAAAATCATAAACATGAACCTGCCATTTGAACCAAGGTATGGGAGAGTCAGGAGAGAGGGGCCTATATTCATCCAGAGATGGTTCGGAGTCAGTGGACTGAGGTCTTAATTCAGTCATCCAATAGTCAAGGTAAGACTGATTGTAATCATCGTCGGATGACCATGATTCAGGGGAAAGAGGTCTAATTTCATGTGCTTCTTGTTTAACGCTAGGCTCTTCCTTTTTCATGCTGGCTGTACCTTTCACAACATCTGCATAGCTTAGAGGTTTCACTGCGGACAGAATTCTCGGTGCAGCTAGAGGTTCGCTAATTGTCTGAGTTTTCTCATGTGATTTGAATGAGTCTGGTGAGTCTGGCCTGTTTTCATCAAACAAGTCCTTCAAACAATAACCAGAGTACTCAATGTCTGACACCATAGACGAAGGTGACTCGGGTCTACCTTCAGTATACTGTAAGTAGTAGTTACAATGTTGTTCACTGACTTGGCCATCTGTCGGGTGAGCAGACAAGTGGCACTCTTCAAGTGATGCTACAGATTCTGGTGAGTATGGCCTAAATCCTGCCAACCAGTCCTGCAGGTGTGAATAATCAAAATCTGACAATACTGATTCTGGTGTCAAGGGCCTGTTACTAAATAACCACTCAAGCTCAAAGTCAACAAGTGACTCTGGGGAATCTGGTCTTTTGTCCGAAAGCAGGTCCTCTAGGCAATATCCAGAATAATCATTGTCTGAAATCACTGACAGGGGGGACGATGGTCTGCTGCTAGAGTAATGCAAATAATAATCACAGTGATGGTGCCTGAGTTGAGCAAGCGTCGGGAGAGGACGCCAAGAGCTGTATGCCTCAACTGATGCCACAGACCCTGGGGAGGATGGTCTAAAGTCTGCTAACCACTCCTGCAAGCCTGAAAACTCAAAATCTGAAGATATTGACTCTGGGGAAAGGGGCCTCTCTTGAGACAGCTCTTCCACTTCAATGTCTGCTAACATGGATTCTGGAGAATATGGTCTCGCTCCTTCAAACAGGCTTTCAAGACATATATCGTCATCTTCCCAATCTGATGTGTCTGACACCGGTGAAGGCGACCTATTTGCTAGATATGCAAAATCATAAACATGAACCTGCCATTTGAACCAAGGTATGGGAGAGTCAGGAGAGAGGGGCCTATATTCATCCAGAGATGGTTCGGAGTCAGTGGACTGAGGTCTTAATTCAGTCATCCAATAGTCAAGGTAAGACTGGTTGTAATCATCGTCGGATGACCATGATTCAGGGGAAAGAGGTCTAATTTCATGTGCTTCTTGTTTAACGCTAGGCTCTTCCTTTTTCAAGCTGGCTGTACCTTTCACAACATCTGCATAGCTTAGAGGTTTCACTGCGGACAGAATTCTCGGTGCAGCTAGAGGTTCGCTAATTGTCTGAGTTTTCTCATGTGATGTGAATGAGTCTGGTGAGTCTGGCCTGTTTTCATCAAACAAGTCCTTCAAACAATAACCAGAGTACTCAATGTCTGACACCATAGACGAAGGTGACTCTGGTCTACCTTCAGTATACTGTAAGTAGTAGTTACAATGTTGATCACTGACTTGGCCATCTGTCGGGTGAGCAGACAAGTGGCACTCTTCAAGTGATGCTACAGATTCTGGTGAGTATGGCCTAAATCCTGCCAACCAGTCCTGCAGGTGTGAATAATCAAAATCTGACAATACTGATTCTGGTGTCAAGGGCCTGTTACTAAATAACCACTCAAGCTCAAAGTCAACAAGTGACTCTGGGGAATCTGGTCTTTTGTCCGAAAGCAGGTCCTCTAGGCAATATCCAGAATAATCATTGTCTGAAATCACTGACAGGGGGGACGATGGTCTGCTGCTAGAGTAATGCAAATAATAATCACAGTGATGGTGCCTGAGTTGAGCAAGCGTCGGGAGAGGACGCCAAGAGCTGTATGCCTCAACTGATGCCACAGACCCTGGGGAGGATGGTCTAAAGTCTGCTAACCACTCCTGCAAGCCTGAAAACTCAAAATCTGAAGATATTGACTCTGGGGAAAGGGGCCTCTCTTGAGACAGCTCTTCCACTTCAATGTCTGCTAACATGGATTCTGGAGAATATGGTCTCGCTCCTTCAAACAGGCTTTCAAGACATATATCGTCATCTTCCCAATCTGATGTGTCTGACACCGGTGAAGGCGACCTATTTGCTAGATATGCAAAATCATAAACATGAACCTGCCATTTGAACCAAGGTATGGGAGAGTCAGGAGAGAGGGGCCTATATTCATCCAGAGATGGTTCGGAGTCAGTGGACTGAGGTCTTAATTCAGTCATCCAATAGTCAAGGTAAGACTGGTTGTAATCATCGTCGGATGACCATGATTCAGGGGAAAGAGGTCTAATATCATGTGCTTCTTGTTTAACGCTAGGCTCTTCCTTTTTCAAGCTGGCTGTACCTTTCACAACATCTGCATAGCTTAGAGGTTTCACTGCGGACAGAATTCTCGGTGCAGCTAGAGGTTCGCTAATTGTCTGAGTTTTCTCATGTGATGTGAATGAGTCTGGTGAGTCTGGCCTGTTTTCATCAAACAAGTCCTTCAAACAATAACCAGAGTACTCAATGTCTGACACCATAGACGAAGGTGACTCGGGTCTACCTTCAGTATACTGTAAGTAGTAGTTACAATGTTGATCTCTGACTTGGCCATCTGTCGGGTGAGCAGACAAGTGGCACTCTTCAAGTGATGCTACAGATTCTGGTGAGTATGGCCTAAATCCTGCCAACCAGTCCTGCAGGTGTGAATAATCAAAATCTGACAATACTGATTCTGGTGTCAAGGGCCTGTTACTAAATAACCACTCAAGCTCAAAGTCAACAAGTGACTCTGGGGAATCTGGTCTTTTGTCCGAAAGCAGGTCCTCTAGGCAATATCCAGAATAATCATTGTCTGAAATCACTGACAGGGGGGACGATGGTCTGCTGCTAGAGTAATGCAAATAATAATCACAGTGATGGTGCCTGAGTTGAGCAAGGGTCGGGAGAGGACGCCAAGAGCTGTATGCCTCAACTGATGCCACAGACCCTGGGGAGGATGGTCTAAAGTCTGCTAACCACTCCTGCAAGCCTGAAAACTCAACATCTGAAGATATTGACTCTGGGGAAAGGGGCCTCTCATGAGACAGCTCTTCCAGTTCAATGTCTGCTAACATGGATTCTGGAGAATCTTGTCCAGCTACGTCAATCGCTTCCTGTTCATCGCAAAGATCTTCCTCTTTCAACTGGGCCGTACCTTTCACAAGATCTGCATAGCTCAGAGCTTTAACAGCTGACATAAAACTCAATGTACCTCCAGTACACTGGAAGTAGTAGATACAACGTTGATCATTGACCTGGCCAACTGTCGAGTGAGCAGACATGCTGCACTCTTCAAGTGATTCTAAAGATTCTGGAGATAATGCTCCAAATCCTGCTGAACGCTCCTGCAATTGTGTATGATCCAAAACTGGCAATGATGACTGTGGTGACAATTGACCTTTAATTAACGAGTCCAGCTCGAAGTCTGATACAACTGACTCTGGTGAGTCTGGCCTGTTTTCATCAAACAAGTCCTTCAAACAATAACCAGAGTACTCAATGTCTGACACCATAGACGAAGGTGACTCGGGTCTACCTTCAGTATACTGTAAGTAGTAGTTACAATGTTGATCACTGACTTGGCCATCTGTCGGGTGAGCAGACAAGTGGCACTCTTCAAGTGATGCTACAGATTCTGGTGAGTATGGCCTAAATCCTGCCAACCAGTCCTGCAGGTGTGAATAATCAAAATCTGACAATACTGATTCTGGTGTCAAGGGCCTGTTACTAAATAACCACTCAAGCTCAAAGTCAACAAGTGACTCTGGGGAATCTGGTCTTTTGTCCGAAAGCAGGTCCTCTAGGCAATATCCAGAATAATCATTGTCTGACATCACTGACAGGGGGGAAGATGGTCTGCTGCTAGAGTAATGCAAATAATAATCACAGTGATGGTGCCTGAGTTGAGCAAGGGTCGGGAGAGGACGCCAAGAGCTGTATGCCTCAACTGATGCCACAGACCCTGGGGAGGATGGTCTAAAGTCTGCTAACCACTCCTGCAAGCCTGAAAACTCAAAATCTGAAGATATTGACTCTGGGGAAAGGGGCCTCTCTTGAGACAGCTCTTCCAGTTCAATGTCTGCTAACATGGATTCTGGAGAATATGGTCTCGCTCCTTCAAACAGGCTTTCAAGACATATATCGTCATCTTCCCAATCTGATGTGTCTGACACCGGTGAAGGCGACCTATTTGCTAGATATGCAAAATCATAAACATGAACCTGCCATTTGAACCAAGGTATGGGAGAGTCAGGAGAGAGGGGCCTATATTCATCCAGAGATGGTTCGGAGTCAGTGGACTGAGGTCTTAATTCAGTCATCCAATAGTCAAGGTAAGACTGATTGTAATCATCGTCGGATGACCATGATTCAGGGGAAAGAGGTCTAATTTCATGTGCTTCTTGTTTAACGCTAGGCTCTTCCTTTTTCATGCTGGCTGTACCTTTCACAACATCTGCATAGCTTAGAGGTTTCACTGCGGACAGAATTCTCGGTGCAGCTAGAGGTTCGCTAATTGTCTGAGTTTTCTCATGTGATTTGAATGAGTCTGGTGAGTCTGGCCTGTTTTCATCAAACAAGTCCTTCAAACAATAACCAGAGTACTCAATGTCTGACACCATAGACGAAGGTGACTCGGGTCTACCTTCAGTATACTGTAAGTAGTAGTTACAATGTTGATCACTGACTTGGCCATCTGTCGGGTGAGCAGACAAGTGGCACTCTTCAAGTGATGCTACAGATTCTGGTGAGTATGGCCTAAATCCTGCCAACCAGTCCTGCAGGTGTGAATAATCAAAATCTGACAATACTGATTCTGGTGTCAAGGGCCTGTTACTAAATAACCACTCAAGCTCAAAGTCAACAAGTGACTCTGGGGAATCTGGTCTTTTGTCCGAAAGCAGGTCCTCTAGGCAATATCCAGAATAATCATTGTCTGAAATCACTGACAGGGGGGACGATGGTCTGCTGCTAGAGTAATGCAAATAATAATCACAGTGATGGTGCCTGAGTTGAGCAAGCGTCGGGAGAGGACGCCAAGAGCTGTATGCCTCAACTGATGCCACAGACCCTGGGGAGGATGGTCTAAAGTCTGCTAACCACTCCTGCAAGCCTGAAAACTCAAAATCTGAAGATATTGACTCTGGGGAAAGGGGCCTCTCTTGAGACAGCTCTTCCAGTTCAATGTCTGCTAACATGGATTCTGGAGAATATGGTCTCGCTCCTTCAAACAGGCTTTCAAGACATATATCGTCATCTTCCCAATCTGATGTGTCTGACACCGGTGAAGGCGACCTATTTGCTAGATATGCAAAATCATAAACATGAACCTGCCATTTGAACCAAGGTATGGGAGAGTCAGGAGAGAGGGGCCTATATTCATCCAGAGATGGTTCGGAGTCAGTGGACTGAGGTCTTAATTCAGTCATCCAATAGTCAAGGTAAGACTGATTGTAATCATCGTCGGATGACCATGATTCAGGGGAAAGAGGTCTAATTTCATGTGCTTCTTGTTTAACGCTAGGCTCTTCCTTTTTCATGCTGGCTGTACCTTTCACAACATCTGCATAGCTTAGAGGTTTCACTGCGGACAGAATTCTCGGTGCAGCTAGAGGTTCGCTAATTGTCTGAGTTTTCTCATGTGATTTGAATGAGTCTGGTGAGTCTGGCCTGTTTTCATCAAACAAGTCCTTCAAACAATAACCAGAGTACTCAATGTCTGACACCATAGACGAAGGTGACTCGGGTCTACCTTCAGTATACTGTAAGTAGTAGTTACAATGTTGATCACTGACTTGGCCATCTGTCGGGTGAGCAGACAAGTGGCACTCTTCAAGTGATGCTACAGATTCTGGTGAGTATGGCCTAAATCCTGCCAACCAGTCCTGCAGGTGTGAATAATCAAAATCTGACAATACTGATTCTGGTGTCAAGGGCCTGTTACTAAATAACCACTCAAGCTCAAAGTCAACAAGTGACTCTGGGGAATCTGGTCTTTTGTCCGAAAGCAGGTCCTCTAGGCAATATCCAGAATAATCATTGTCTGACATCACTGACAGGGGGGACGATGGTCTGCTGCTAGAGTAATGCAAATAATAATCACAGTGATGGTGCCTGAGTTGAGCAAGGGTCGGGAGAGGACGCCAAGAGCTGTATGCCTCAACTGATGCCACAGACCCTGGGGAGGATGGTCTAAAGTCTGCTAACCACTCCTGCAAGCCTGAAAACTCAAAATCTGAAGATATTGACTCTGGGGAAAGGGTCCTCTCTTGAGACAGCTCTTTCAGTTCAATGTCTGCTAACATGGATTCTGGAGAATATGGTCTCACTCCTTCAAACAGGCTTTCAAGACATATATCGTCATCTTCCCAATCTGATGTGTCTGACACCGGTGAAGGCGACCTATTTGCTAGATATGCAAAATCATAAACATGAACCTGCCATTTGAACCAAGGTATGGGAGAGTCAGGAGAGAGGGGCCTATATTCATCCAGAGATGGTTCGGAGTCAGTGGACTGAGGTCTTAATTCAGTCATCCAATAGTCAAGGTAAGACTGATTGTAATCATCGTCGGATGACCATGATTCAGGGGAAAGAGGTCTAATTTCATGTGCTTCTTGTTTAACGCTAGGCTCTTCCTTTTTCAAGCTGGCTGTACCTTTCACAACATCTGCATAGCTTAGATGTTTCACTGCGGACAGAATTCTCGGTGCAGCTAGAGGTTCGCTAATTGTCTGAGTTTTCTCATGTGATTTGAATGAGTCTGGTGAGTCTGGCCTGTTTTCATCAAACAAGTCCTTCAAACAATAACCAGAGTACTCAATGTCTGACACCATAGACGAAGGTGACTCGGGTCTACCTTCAGTATACTGTAAGTAGTAGTTACAATGTTGATCACTGACTTGGCCATCTGTCGGGTGAGCAGACAAGTGGCACTCTTCAAGTGATGCTACAGATTCTGGTGAGTATGGCCTAAATCCTGCCAACCAGTCCTGCAGGTGTGAATAATCAAAATCTGACAATACTGATTCTGGTGTCAAGGGCCTGTTACTAAATAACCACTCAAGCTCAAAGTCAACAAGTGACTCTGGGGAATCTGGTCTTTTGTCCGAAAGCAGGTCCTCTAGGCAATATCCAGAATAATCATTGTCTGAAATCACTGACAGGGGGGACGATGGTCTGCTGCTAGAGTAATGCAAATAATAATCACAGTGATGGTGCCTGAGTTGAGCAAGGGTCGGGAGAGGACGCCAAGAGCTGTATGCCTCAACTGATGCCACAGACCCTGGGGAGGATGGTCTAAAGTCTGCTAACCACTCCTGCAAGCCTGAAAACTCAAAATCTGAAGATATTGACTCTGGGGAAAGGGGCCTCTCTTGAGACAGCTCTTCCAGTTCAATGTCTGCTAACATGGATTCTGGAGAATATGGTCTCGCTCCTTCAAACAGGCTTTCAAGACATATATCGTCATCTTCCCAATCTGATGTGTCTGACACCGGTGAAGGCGACCTATTTGCTAGATATGCAAAATCATAAACATGAACCTGCCATTTGAACCAAGGTATGGGAGAGTCAGGAGAGAGGGGCCTATATTCATCCAGAGATGGTTTGGAGTCAGTGGACTGAGGTCTTAATTCAGTCATCCAATAGTCAAGGTAAGACTGATTGTAATCATCGTCGGATGACCATGATTCAGGGGAAAGAGGTCTAATTTCATGTGCTTCTTGTTTAACGCTAGGCTCTTCCTTTTTCAAGCTGGCTGTACCTTTCACAACATCTGCATAGCTTAGAGGTTTCACTGCGGACAGAATTCTCGGTGCAGCTAGAGGTTTGCTAATTGTCTGAGTTTTCTCATGTGATTTGAATGAGTCTGGTGAGTCTGGCCTGTTTTCATCAAACAAGTCCTTCAAACAATAACCAGAGTACTCAATGTCTGACACCATAGACGAAGGTGACTCTGGTCTACCTTCAGTATACTGTAAGTAGTAGTTACAATGTTGATCACTGACTTGGCCATCTGTCGGGTGAGCAGACAAGTGGCACTCTTCAAGTGATGCTACAGATTCTGGTGAGTATGGCCTAAATCCTGCCAACCAGTCCTGCAGGTGTGAATAATCAAAATCTGACAATACTGATTCTGGTGTCAAGGGCCTGTTACTAAATAACCACTCAAGCTCAAAGTCAACAAGTGACTCTGGGGAATCTGGTCTTTTGTCCGAAAGCAGGTCCTCTAGGCAATATCCAGAATAATCATTGTCTGAAATCACTGACAGGGGGGACGATGGTCTGCTGCTAGAGTAATGCAAATAATAATCACAGTGATGGTGCCTGAGTTGAGCAAGGGTCGGGAGAGGACGCCAAGAGCTGTATGCCTCAACTGATGCCACAGACCCTGGGGAGGATGGTCTAAAGTCTGCTAACCACTCCTGCAAGCCTGAAAACTCAAAATCTGAAGATATTGACTCTGGGGAAAGGGGCCTCTCTTGAGACAGCTCTTCCAGTTCAATGTCTGCTAACATGGATTCTGGAGAATATGGTCTCGCTCCTTCAAACAGGCTTTCAAGACATATATCGTCATCTTCCCAATCTGATGTGTCTGACACCGGTGAAGGCGACCTATTTGCTAGATATGCAAAATCATAAACATGAACCTGCCATTTGAACCAAGGTATGGGAGAGTCAGGAGAGAGGGGCCTATATTCATCCAGAGATGGTTTGGAGTCAGTGGACTGAGGTCTTAATTCAGTCATCCAATAGTCAAGGTAAGACTGATTGTAATCATCGTCGGATGACCATGATTCAGGGGAAAGAGGTCTAATTTCATGTGCTTCTTGTTTAACGCTAGGCTCTTCCTTTTTCAAGCTGGCTGTACCTTTCACAACATCTGCATAGCTTAGAGGTTTCACTGCGGACAGAATTCTCGGTGCAGCTAGAGGTTTGCTAATTGTCTGAGTTTTCTCATGTGATTTGAATGAGTCTGGTGAGTCTGGCCTGTTTTCATCAAACAAGTCCTTCAAACAATAACCAGAGTACTCAATGTCTGACACCATAGACGAAGGTGACTCTGGTCTACCTTCAGTATACTGTAAGTAGTAGTTACAATGTTGATCACTGACTTGGCCATCTGTCGGGTGAGCAGACAAGTGGCACTCTTCAAGTGATGCTACAGATTCTGGTGAGTATGGCCTAAATCCTGCCAACCAGTCCTGCAGGTGTGAATAATCAAAATCTGACAATACTGATTCTGGTGTCAAGGGCCTGTTACTAAATAACCACTCAAGCTCAAAGTCAACAAGTGACTCTGGGGAATCTGGTCTTTTGTCCGAAAGCAGGTCCTCTAGGCAATATCCAGAATAATCATTGTCTGAAATCACTGACAGGGGGGACGATGGTCTGCTGCTAGAGTAATGCAAATAATAATCACAGTGATGGTGCCTGAGTTGAGCAAGCGTCGGGAGAGGACGCCAAGAGCTGTATGCCTCAACTGATGCCACAGACCCTGGGGAGGATGGTCTAAAGTCTGCTAACCACTCCTGCAAGCCTGAAAACTCAAAATCTGAAGATATTGACTCTGGGGAAAGGGGCCTCTCTTGAGACAGCTCTTCCAGTTCAATGTCTGCTAACATGGATTCTGGAGAATATGGTCTCGCTCCTTCAAACAGGCTTTCAAGACATATATCGTCATCTTCCCAATCTGATGTGTCTGACACCGGTGAAGGCGACCTATTTGCTAGATATGCAAAATCATAAACATGAACCTGCCATTTGAACCAAGGTATGGGAGAGTCAGGAGAGAGGGGCCTATATTCATCCAGAGATGGTTCGGAGTCAGTGGACTGAGGTCTTAATTCAGTCATCCAATAGTCAAGGTAAGACTGATTGTAATCATCGTCGGATGACCATGATTCAGGGGAAAGAGGTCTAATTTCATGTGCTTCTTGTTTAACGCTAGGCTCTTCCTTTTTCATGCTGGCTGTACCTTTCACAACATCTGCATAGCTTAGAGGTTTCACTGCGGACAGAATTCTCGGTGCAGCTAGAGGTTCGCTAATTGTCTGAGTTTTCTCATGTGATTTGAATGAGTCTGGTGAGTCTGGCCTGTTTTCATCAAACAAGTCCTTCAAACAATAACCAGAGTACTCAATGTCTGACACCATAGACGAAGGTGACTCGGGTCTACCTTCAGTATACTGTAAGTAGTAGTTACAATGTTGATCACTGACTTGGCCATCTGTCGGGTGAGCAGACAAGTGGCACTCTTCAAGTGATGCTACAGATTCTGGTGAGTATGGCCTAAATCCTGCCAACCAGTCCTGCAGGTGTGAATAATCAAAATCTGACAATACTGATTCTGGTGTCAAGGGCCTGTTACTAAATAACCACTCAAGCTCAAAGTCAACAAGTGACTCTGGGGAATCTGGTCTTTTGTCCGAAAGCAGGTCCTCTAGGCAATATCCAGAATAATCATTGTCTGACATCACTGACAGGGGGGACGATGGTCTGCTGCTAGAGTAATGCAAATAATAATCACAGTGATGGTGCCTGAGTTGAGCAAGGGTCGGGAGAGGACGCCAAGAGCTGTATGCCTCAACTGATGCCACAGACCCTGGGGAGGATGGTCTAAAGTCTGCTAACCACTCCTGCAAGCCTGAAAACTCAAAATCTGAAGATATTGACTCTGGGGAAAGGGTCCTCTCTTGAGACAGCTCTTTCAGTTCAATGTCTGCTAACATGGATTCTGGAGAATATGGTCTCACTCCTTCAAACAGGCTTTCAAGACATATATCGTCATCTTCCCAATCTGATGTGTCTGACACCGGTGAAGGCGACCTATTTGCTAGATATGCAAAATCATAAACATGAACCTGCCATTTGAACCAAGGTATGGGAGAGTCAGGAGAGAGGGGCCTATATTCATCCAGAGATGGTTCGGAGTCAGTGGACTGAGGTCTTAATTCAGTCATCCAATAGTCAAGGTAAGACTGATTGTAATCATCGTCGGATGACCATGATTCAGGGGAAAGAGGTCTAATTTCATGTGCTTCTTGTTTAACGCTAGGCTCTTCCTTTTTCAAGCTGGCTGTACCTTTCACAACATCTGCATAGCTTAGATGTTTCACTGCGGACAGAATTCTCGGTGCAGCTAGAGGTTCGCTAATTGTCTGAGTTTTCTCATGTGATTTGAATGAGTCTGGTGAGTCTGGCCTGTTTTCATCAAACAAGTCCTTCAAACAATAACCAGAGTACTCAATGTCTGACACCATAGACGAAGGTGACTCGGGTCTACCTTCAGTATACTGTAAGTAGTAGTTACAATGTTGATCACTGACTTGGCCATCTGTCGGGTGAGCAGACAAGTGGCACTCTTCAAGTGATGCTACAGATTCTGGTGAGTATGGCCTAAATCCTGCCAACCAGTCCTGCAGGTGTGAATAATCAAAATCTGACAATACTGATTCTGGTGTCAAGGGCCTGTTACTAAATAACCACTCAAGCTCAAAGTCAACAAGTGACTCTGGGGAATCTGGTCTTTTGTCCGAAAGCAGGTCCTCTAGGCAATATCCAGAATAATCATTGTCTGAAATCACTGACAGGGGGGACGATGGTCTGCTGCTAGAGTAATGCAAATAATAATCACAGTGATGGTGCCTGAGTTGAGCAAGGGTCGGGAGAGGACGCCAAGAGCTGTATGCCTCAACTGATGCCACAGACCCTGGGGAGGATGGTCTAAAGTCTGCTAACCACTCCTGCAAGCCTGAAAACTCAAAATCTGAAGATATTGACTCTGGGGAAAGGGGCCTCTCTTGAGACAGCTCTTCCAGTTCAATGTCTGCTAACATGGATTCTGGAGAATATGGTCTCGCTCCTTCAAACAGGCTTTCAAGACATATATCGTCATCTTCCCAATCTGATGTGTCTGACACCGGTGAAGGCGACCTATTTGCTAGATATGCAAAATCATAAACATGAACCTGCCATTTGAACCAAGGTATGGGAGAGTCAGGAGAGAGGGGCCTATATTCATCCAGAGATGGTTTGGAGTCAGTGGACTGAGGTCTTAATTCAGTCATCCAATAGTCAAGGTAAGACTGATTGTAATCATCGTCGGATGACCATGATTCAGGGGAAAGAGGTCTAATTTCATGTGCTTCTTGTTTAACGCTAGGCTCTTCCTTTTTCAAGCTGGCTGTACCTTTCACAACATCTGCATAGCTTAGAGGTTTCACTGCGGACAGAATTCTCGGTGCAGCTAGAGGTTCGCTAATTGTCTGAGTTTTCTCATGTGATTTGAATGAGTCTGGTGAGTCTGGCCTGTTTTCATCAAACAAGTCCTTCAAACAATAACCAGAGTACTCAATGTCTGACACCATAGACGAAGGTGACTCTGGTCTACCTTCAGTATACTGTAAGTAGTAGTTACAATGTTGATCACTGACTTGGCCATCTGTCGGGTGAGCAGACAAGTGGCACTCTTCAAGTGATGCTACAGATTCTGGTGAGTATGGCCTAAATCCTGCCAACCAGTCCTGCAGGTGTGAATAATCAAAATCTAACAATACTGATTCTGGTGTCAAGGGCCTGTTACTAAATAACCACTCAAGCTCAAAGTCAACAAGTGACTCTGGGGAATCTGGTCTTTTGTCCGAAAGCAGGTCCTCTAGGCAATATCCAGAATAATCATTGTCTGACATCACTGACAGGGGGGACGATGGTCTGCTGCTAGAGTAATGCAAATAATAATCACAGTGATGGTGCCTGAGTTGAGCAAGGGTCGGGAGAGGACGCCAAGAGCTGTATGCCTCAACTGATGCCACAGACCCTGGGGAGGATGGTCTAAAGTCTGCTAACCACTCCTGCAAGCCTGAAAACTCAAAATCTGAAGATATTGACTCTGGGGAAAGGGGCCTCTCTTGAGACAGCTCTTCCAGTTCAATGTCTGCTAACATGGATTCTGGAGAATATGGTCTCGCTCCTTCAAACAGGCTTTCAAGACATATATCGTCATCTTCCCAATCTGATGTGTCTGACACCGGTGAAGGCGACCTATTTGCTAGATATGCAAAATCATAAACATGAACCTGCCATTTGAACCAAGGTATGGGAGAGTCAGGAGAGAGGGGCCTATATTCATCCAGAGATGGTTCGGAGTCAGTGGACTGAGGTCTTAATTCAGTCATCCAATAGTCAAGGTAAGACTGATTGTAATCATCGTCGGATGACCATGATTCAGGGGAAAGAGGTCTAATTTCATGTGCTTCTTGTTTAACGCTAGGCTCTTCCTTTTTCAAGCTGGCTGTACCTTTCACAACATCTGCATAGCTTAGAGGTTTCACTGCGGACAGAATTCTCGGTGCAGCTAGAGGTTCGCTAATTGTCTGAGTTTTCTCATGTGATTTGAATGAGTCTGGTGAGTCTGGCCTGTTTTCATCAAACAAGTCCTTCAAACAATAACCAGAGTACTCAATGTCTGACACCATAGACGAAGGTGACTCGGGTCTACCTTCAGTATACTGTAAGTAGTAGTTACAATGTTGATCACTGACTTGGCCATCTGTCGGGTGAGCAGACAAGTGGCACTCTTCAAGTGATGCTACAGATTCTGGTGAGTATGGCCTAAATCCTGCCAACCAGTCCTGCAGGTGTGAATAATCAAAATCTGACAATACTGATTCTGGTGTCAAGGGCCTGTTACTAAATAACCACTCAAGCTCAAAGTCAACAAGTGACTCTGGGGAATCTGGTCTTTTGTCCGAAAGCAGGTCCTCTAGGCAATATCCAGAATAATCATTGTCTGACATCACTGACAGGGGGGACGATGGTCTGCTGCTAGAGTAATGCAAATAATAATCACAGTGATGGTGCCTGAGTTGAGCAAGGGTCGGGAGAGGACGCCAAGAGCTGTATGCCTCAACTGATGCCACAGACCCTGGGGAGGATGGTCTAAAGTCTGCTAACCACTCCTGCAAGCCTGAAAACTCAAAATCTGAAGATATTGACTCTGGGGAAAGGGGCCTCTCTTGAGACAGCTCTTCCAGTTCAATGTCTGCTAACATGGATTCTGGAGAATATGGTCTCGCTCCTTCAAACAGGCTTTCAAGACATATATCGTCATCTTCCCAATCTGATGTGTCTGACACCGGTGAAGGCGACCTATTTGCTAGATATGCAAAATCATAAACATGAACCTGCCATTTGAACCAAGGTATGGGAGAGTCAGGAGAGAGGGGCCTATATTCATCCAGAGATGGTTCGGAGTCAGTGGACTGAGGTCTTAATTCAGTCATCCAATAGTCAAGGTAAGACTGATTGTAATCATCGTCGGATGACCATGATTCAGGGGAAAGAGGTCTAATTTCATGTGCTTCTTGTTTAACGCTAGGCTCTTCCTTTTTCAAGCTGGCTGTACCTTTCACAACATCTGCATAGCTTAGAGGTTTCACTGCGGACAGAATTCTCGGTGCAGCTAGAGGTTCGCTAATTGTCTGAGTTTTCTCATGTGATTTGAATGAGTCTGGTGAGTCTGGCCTGTTTTCATCAAACAAGTCCTTCAAACAATAACCAGAGTACTCAATGTCTGACACCATAGACGAAGGTGACTCGGGTCTACCTTCAGTATACTGTAAGTAGTAGTTACAATGTTGATCACTGACTTGGCCATCTGTCGGGTGAGCAGACAAGTGGCACTCTTCAAGTGATGCTACAGATTCTGGTGAGTATGGCCTAAATCCTGCCAACCAGTCCTGCAGGTGTGAATAATCAAAATCTGACAATACTGATTCTGGTGTCAAGGGCCTGTTACTAAATAACCACTCAAGCTCAAAGTCAACAAGTGACTCTGGGGAATCTGGTCTTTTGTCCGAAAGCAGGTCCTCTAGGCAATATCCAGAATAATCATTGTCTGAAATCACTGACAGGGGGGACGATGGTCTGCTGCTAGAGTAATGCAAATAATAATCACAGTGATGGTGCCTGAGTTGAGCAAGGGTCGGGAGAGGACGCCAAGAGCTGTATGCCTCAACTGATGCCACAGACCCTGGGGAGGATGGTCTAAAGTCTGCTAACCACTCCTGCAAGCCTGAAAACTCAAAATCTGAAGATATTGACTCTGGGGAAAGGGGCCTCTTTTGAGACAGCTCTTCCAGTTCAATGTCTGCTAACATGGATTCTGGAGAATATGGTCTCGCTCCTTCAAACAGGCTTTCAAGACATATATCGTCATCTTCCCAATCTGATGTGTCTGACACCGGTGAAGGCGACCTATTTGCTAGATATGCAAAATCATAAACATGAACCTGCCATTTGAACCAAGGTATGGGAGAGTCAGGAGAGAGGGGCCTATATTCATCCAGAGATGGTTTGGAGTCAGTGGACTGAGGTCTTAATTCAGTCATCCAATAGTCAAGGTAAGACTGATTGTAATCATCGTCGGATGACCATGATTCAGGGGAAAGAGGTCTAATTTCATGTGCTTCTTGTTTAACGCTAGGCTCTTCCTTTTTCAAGCTGGCTGTACCTTTCACAACATCTGCATAGCTTAGAGGTTTCACTGCGGACAGAATTCTCGGTGCAGCTAGAGGTTCGCTAATTGTCTGAGTTTTCTCATGTGATTTGAATGAGTCTGGTGAGTCTGGCCTGTTTTCATCAAACAAGTCCTTCAAACAATAACCAGAGTACTCAATGTCTGACACCATAGACGAAGGTGACTCTGGTCTACCTTCAGTATACTGTAAGTAGTAGTTACAATGTTGATCACTGACTTGGCCATCTGTCGGGTGAGCAGACAAGTGGCACTCTTCAAGTGATGTTACAGATTCTGGTGAGTATGGCCTAAATCCTGCCAACCAGTCCTGCAGGTGTGAATAATCAAAATCTAACAATACTGATTCTGGTGTCAAGGGCCTGTTACTAAATAACCACTCAAGCTCAAAGTCAACAAGTGACTCTGGGGAATCTGGTCTTTTGTCGGAAAGCAGGTCCTCTAGGCAATATCCAGAATAATCATTGTCTGACATCACTGACAGGGGGGACGATGGTCTGCTGCTAGAGTAATGCAAATAATAATCACAGTGATGGTGCCTGAGTTGAGCAAGGGTCGGGAGAGGACGCCAAGAGCTGTATGCCTCAACTGATGCCACAGACCCTGGGGAGGATGGTCTAAAGTCTGCTAACCACTCCTGCAAGCCTGAAAACTCAAAATCTGAAGATATTGACTCTGGGGAAAGGGTCCTCTCTTGAGACAGCTCTTTCAGTTCAATGTCTGCTAACATGGATTCTGGAGAATATGGTCTCACTCCTTCAAACAGGCTTTCAAGACATATATCGTCATCTTCCCAATCTGATGTGTCTGACACCGGTGAAGGCGACCTATTTGCTAGATATGCAAAATCATAAACATGAACCTGCCATTTGAACCAAGGTATGGGAGAGTCAGGAGAGAGGGGCCTATATTCATCCAGAGATGGTTCGGAGTCAGTGGACTGAGGTCTTAATTCAGTCATCCAATAGTCAAGGTAAGACTGATTGTAATCATCGTCGGATGACCATGATTCAGGGGAAAGAGGTCTAATTTCATGTGCTTCTTGTTTAACGCTAGGCTCTTCCTTTTTCAAGCTGGCTGTACCTTTCACAACATCTGCATAGCTTAGATGTTTCACTGCGGACAGAATTCTCGGTGCAGCTAGAGGTTCGCTAATTGTCTGAGTTTTCTCATGTGATTTGAATGAGTCTGGTGAGTCTGGCCTGTTTTCATCAAACAAGTCCTTCAAACAATAACCAGAGTACTCAATGTCTGACACCATAGACGAAGGTGACTCGGGTCTACCTTCAGTATACTGTAAGTAGTAGTTACAATGTTGATCACTGACTTGGCCATCTGTCGGGTGAGCAGACAAGTGGCACTCTTCAAGTGATGCTACAGATTCTGGTGAGTATGGCCTAAATCCTGCCAACCAGTCCTGCAGGTGTGAATAATCAAAATCTGACAATACTGATTCTGGTGTCAAGGGCCTGTTACTAAATAACCACTCAAGCTCAAAGTCAACAAGTGACTCTGGGGAATCTGGTCTTTTGTCCGAAAGCAGGTCCTCTAGGCAATATCCAGAATAATCATTGTCTGAAATCACTGACAGGGGGGACGATGGTCTGCTGCTAGAGTAATGCAAATAATAATCACAGTGATGGTGCCTGAGTTGAGCAAGGGTCGGGAGAGGACGCCAAGAGCTGTATGCCTCAACTGATGCCACAGACCCTGGGGAGGATGGTCTAAAGTCTGCTAACCACTCCTGCAAGCCTGAAAACTCAAAATCTGAAGATATTGACTCTGGGGAAAGGGGCCTCTCTTGAGACAGCTCTTCCAGTTCAATGTCTGCTAACATGGATTCTGGAGAATATGGTCTCGCTCCTTCAAACAGGCTTTCAAGACATATATCGTCATCTTCCCAATCTGATGTGTCTGACACCGGTGAAGGCGACCTATTTGCTAGATATGCAAAATCATAAACATGAACCTGCCATTTGAACCAAGGTATGGGAGAGTCAGGAGAGAGGGGCCTATATTCATCCAGAGATGGTTTGGAGTCAGTGGACTGAGGTCTTAATTCAGTCATCCAATAGTCAAGGTAAGACTGATTGTAATCATCGTCGGATGACCATGATTCAGGGGAAAGAGGTCTAATTTCATGTGCTTCTTGTTTAACGCTAGGCTCTTCCTTTTTCAAGCTGGCTGTACCTTTCACAACATCTGCATAGCTTAGAGGTTTCACTGCGGACAGAATTCTCGGTGCAGCTAGAGGTTTGCTAATTGTCTGAGTTTTCTCATGTGATTTGAATGAGTCTGGTGAGTCTGGCCTGTTTTCATCAAACAAGTCCTTCAAACAATAACCAGAGTACTCAATGTCTGACACCATAGACGAAGGTGACTCTGGTCTACCTTCAGTATACTGTAAGTAGTAGTTACAATGTTGATCACTGACTTGGCCATCTGTCGGGTGAGCAGACAAGTGGCACTCTTCAAGTGATGCTACAGATTCTGGTGAGTATGGCCTAAATCCTGCCAACCAGTCCTGCAGGTGTGAATAATCAAAATCTGACAATACTGATTCTGGTGTCAAGGGCCTGTTACTAAATAACCACTCAAGCTCAAAGTCAACAAGTGACTCTGGGGAATCTGGTCTTTTGTCCGAAAGCAGGTCCTCTAGGCAATATCCAGAATAATCATTGTCTGAAATCACTGACAGGGGGGACGATGGTCTGCTGCTAGAGTAATGCAAATAATAATCACAGTGATGGTGCCTGAGTTGAGCAAGCGTCGGGAGAGGACGCCAAGAGCTGTATGCCTCAACTGATGCCACAGACCCTGGGGAGGATGGTCTAAAGTCTGCTAACCACTCCTGCAAGCCTGAAAACTCAAAATCTGAAGATATTGACTCTGGGGAAAGGGGCCTCTCTTGAGACAGCTCTTCCAGTTCAATGTCTGCTAACATGGATTCTGGAGAATATGGTCTCGCTCCTTCAAACAGGCTTTCAAGACATATATCGTCATCTTCCCAATCTGATGTGTCTGACACCGGTGAAGGCGACCTATTTGCTAGATATGCAAAATCATAAACATGAACCTGCCATTTGAACCAAGGTATGGGAGAGTCAGGAGAGAGGGGCCTATATTCATCCAGAGATGGTTCGGAGTCAGTGGACTGAGGTCTTAATTCAGTCATCCAATAGTCAAGGTAAGACTGATTGTAATCATCGTCGGATGACCATGATTCAGGGGAAAGAGGTCTAATTTCATGTGCTTCTTGTTTAACGCTAGGCTCTTCCTTTTTCATGCTGGCTGTACCTTTCACAACATCTGCATAGCTTAGAGGTTTCACTGCGGACAGAATTCTCGGTGCAGCTAGAGGTTCGCTAATTGTCTGAGTTTTCTCATGTGATTTGAATGAGTCTGGTGAGTCTGGCCTGTTTTCATCAAACAAGTCCTTCAAACAATAACCAGAGTACTCAATGTCTGACACCATAGACGAAGGTGACTCGGGTCTACCTTCAGTATACTGTAAGTAGTAGTTACAATGTTGATCACTGACTTGGCCATCTGTCGGGTGAGCAGACAAGTGGCACTCTTCAAGTGATGCTACAGATTCTGGTGAGTATGGCCTAAATCCTGCCAACCAGTCCTGCAGGTGTGAATAATCAAAATCTGACAATACTGATTCTGGTGTCAAGGGCCTGTTACTAAATAACCACTCAAGCTCAAAGTCAACAAGTGACTCTGGGGAATCTGGTCTTTTGTCCGAAAGCAGGTCCTCTAGGCAATATCCAGAATAATCATTGTCTGACATCACTGACAGGGGGGACGATGGTCTGCTGCTAGAGTAATGCAAATAATAATCACAGTGATGGTGCCTGAGTTGAGCAAGGGTCGGGAGAGGACGCCAAGAGCTGTATGCCTCAACTGATGCCACAGACCCTGGGGAGGATGGTCTAAAGTCTGCTAACCACTCCTGCAAGCCTGAAAACTCAAAATCTGAAGATATTGACTCTGGGGAAAGGGTCCTCTCTTGAGACAGCTCTTTCAGTTCAATGTCTGCTAACATGGATTCTGGAGAATATGGTCTCACTCCTTCAAACAGGCTTTCAAGACATATATCGTCATCTTCCCAATCTGATGTGTCTGACACCGGTGAAGGCGACCTATTTGCTAGATATGCAAAATCATAAACATGAACCTGCCATTTGAACCAAGGTATGGGAGAGTCAGGAGAGAGGGGCCTATATTCATCCAGAGATGGTTCGGAGTCAGTGGACTGAGGTCTTAATTCAGTCATCCAATAGTCAAGGTAAGACTGATTGTAATCATCGTCGGATGACCATGATTCAGGGGAAAGAGGTCTAATTTCATGTGCTTCTTGTTTAACGCTAGGCTCTTCCTTTTTCAAGCTGGCTGTACCTTTCACAACATCTGCATAGCTTAGATGTTTCACTGCGGACAGAATTCTCGGTGCAGCTAGAGGTTCGCTAATTGTCTGAGTTTTCTCATGTGATTTGAATGAGTCTGGTGAGTCTGGCCTGTTTTCATCAAACAAGTCCTTCAAACAATAACCAGAGTACTCAATGTCTGACACCATAGACGAAGGTGACTCGGGTCTACCTTCAGTATACTGTAAGTAGTAGTTACAATGTTGATCACTGACTTGGCCATCTGTCGGGTGAGCAGACAAGTGGCACTCTTCAAGTGATGCTACAGATTCTGGTGAGTATGGCCTAAATCCTGCCAACCAGTCCTGCAGGTGTGAATAATCAAAATCTGACAATACTGATTCTGGTGTCAAGGGCCTGTTACTAAATAACCACTCAAGCTCAAAGTCAACAAGTGACTCTGGGGAATCTGGTCTTTTGTCCGAAAGCAGGTCCTCTAGGCAATATCCAGAATAATCATTGTCTGAAATCACTGACAGGGGGGACGATGGTCTGCTGCTAGAGTAATGCAAATAATAATCACAGTGATGGTGCCTGAGTTGAGCAAGGGTCGGGAGAGGACGCCAAGAGCTGTATGCCTCAACTGATGCCACAGACCCTGGGGAGGATGGTCTAAAGTCTGCTAACCACTCCTGCAAGCCTGAAAACTCAAAATCTGAAGATATTGACTCTGGGGAAAGGGGCCTCTCTTGAGACAGCTCTTCCAGTTCAATGTCTGCTAACATGGATTCTGGAGAATATGGTCTCGCTCCTTCAAACAGGCTTTCAAGACATATATCGTCATCTTCCCAATCTGATGTGTCTGACACCGGTGAAGGCGACCTATTTGCTAGATATGCAAAATCATAAACATGAACCTGCCATTTGAACCAAGGTATGGGAGAGTCAGGAGAGAGGGGCCTATATTCATCCAGAGATGGTTTGGAGTCAGTGGACTGAGGTCTTAATTCAGTCATCCAATAGTCAAGGTAAGACTGATTGTAATCATCGTCGGATGACCATGATTCAGGGGAAAGAGGTCTAATTTCATGTGCTTCTTGTTTAACGCTAGGCTCTTCCTTTTTCAAGCTGGCTGTACCTTTCACAACATCTGCATAGCTTAGAGGTTTCACTGCGGACAGAATTCTCGGTGCAGCTAGAGGTTCGCTAATTGTCTGAGTTTTCTCATGTGATTTGAATGAGTCTGGTGAGTCTGGCCTGTTTTCATCAAACAAGTCCTTCAAACAATAACCAGAGTACTCAATGTCTGACACCATAGACGAAGGTGACTCTGGTCTACCTTCAGTATACTGTAAGTAGTAGTTACAATGTTGATCACTGACTTGGCCATCTGTCGGGTGAGCAGACAAGTGGCACTCTTCAAGTGATGCTACAGATTCTGGTGAGTATGGCCTAAATCCTGCCAACCAGTCCTGCAGGTGTGAATAATCAAAATCTAACAATACTGATTCTGGTGTCAAGGGCCTGTTACTAAATAACCACTCAAGCTCAAAGTCAACAAGTGACTCTGGGGAATCTGGTCTTTTGTCCGAAAGCAGGTCCTCTAGGCAATATCCAGAATAATCATTGTCTGACATCACTGACAGGGGGGACGATGGTCTGCTGCTAGAGTAATGCAAATAATAATCACAGTGATGGTGCCTGAGTTGAGCAAGGGTCGGGAGAGGACGCCAAGAGCTGTATGCCTCAACTGATGCCACAGACCCTGGGGAGGATGGTCTAAAGTCTGCTAACCACTCCTGCAAGCCTGAAAACTCAAAATCTGAAGATATTGACTCTGGGGAAAGGGGCCTCTCTTGAGACAGCTCTTCCAGTTCAATGTCTGCTAACATGGATTCTGGAGAATATGGTCTCGCTCCTTCAAACAGGCTTTCAAGACATATATCGTCATCTTCCCAATCTGATGTGTCTGACACCGGTGAAGGCGACCTATTTGCTAGATATGCAAAATCATAAACATGAACCTGCCATTTGAACCAAGGTATGGGAGAGTCAGGAGAGAGGGGCCTATATTCATCCAGAGATGGTTCGGAGTCAGTGGACTGAGGTCTTAATTCAGTCATCCAATAGTCAAGGTAAGACTGATTGTAATCATCGTCGGATGACCATGATTCAGGGGAAAGAGGTCTAATTTCATGTGCTTCTTGTTTAACGCTAGGCTCTTCCTTTTTCAAGCTGGCTGTACCTTTCACAACATCTGCATAGCTTAGAGGTTTCACTGCGGACAGAATTCTCGGTGCAGCTAGAGGTTCGCTAATTGTCTGAGTTTTCTCATGTGATTTGAATGAGTCTGGTGAGTCTGGCCTGTTTTCATCAAACAAGTCCTTCAAACAATAACCAGAGTACTCAATGTCTGACACCATAGACGAAGGTGACTCGGGTCTACCTTCAGTATACTGTAAGTAGTAGTTACAATGTTGATCACTGACTTGGCCATCTGTCGGGTGAGCAGACAAGTGGCACTCTTCAAGTGATGCTACAGATTCTGGTGAGTATGGCCTAAATCCTGCCAACCAGTCCTGCAGGTGTGAATAATCAAAATCTGACAATACTGATTCTGGTGTCAAGGGCCTGTTACTAAATAACCACTCAAGCTCAAAGTCAACAAGTGACTCTGGGGAATCTGGTCTTTTGTCCGAAAGCAGGTCCTCTAGGCAATATCCAGAATAATCATTGTCTGACATCACTGACAGGGGGGACGATGGTCTGCTGCTAGAGTAATGCAAATAATAATCACAGTGATGGTGCCTGAGTTGAGCAAGGGTCGGGAGAGGACGCCAAGAGCTGTATGCCTCAACTGATGCCACAGACCCTGGGGAGGATGGTCTAAAGTCTGCTAACCACTCCTGCAAGCCTGAAAACTCAAAATCTGAAGATATTGACTCTGGGGAAAGGGGCCTCTCTTGAGACAGCTCTTCCAGTTCAATGTCTGCTAACATGGATTCTGGAGAATATGGTCTCGCTCCTTCAAACAGGCTTTCAAGACATATATCGTCATCTTCCCAATCTGATGTGTCTGACACCGGTGAAGGCGACCTATTTGCTAGATATGCAAAATCATAAACATGAACCTGCCATTTGAACCAAGGTATGGGAGAGTCAGGAGAGAGGGGCCTATATTCATCCAGAGATGGTTCGGAGTCAGTGGACTGAGGTCTTAATTCAGTCATCCAATAGTCAAGGTAAGACTGATTGTAATCATCGTCGGATGACCATGATTCAGGGGAAAGAGGTCTAATTTCATGTGCTTCTTGTTTAACGCTAGGCTCTTCCTTTTTCAAGCTGGCTGTACCTTTCACAACATCTGCATAGCTTAGAGGTTTCACTGCGGACAGAATTCTCGGTGCAGCTAGAGGTTCGCTAATTGTCTGAGTTTTCTCATGTGATTTGAATGAGTCTGGTGAGTCTGGCCTGTTTTCATCAAACAAGTCCTTCAAACAATAACCAGAGTACTCAATGTCTGACACCATAGACGAAGGTGACTCGGGTCTACCTTCAGTATACTGTAAGTAGTAGTTACAATGTTGATCACTGACTTGGCCATCTGTCGGGTGAGCAGACAAGTGGCACTCTTCAAGTGATGCTACAGATTCTGGTGAGTATGGCCTAAATCCTGCCAACCAGTCCTGCAGGTGTGAATAATCAAAATCTGACAATACTGATTCTGGTGTCAAGGGCCTGTTACTAAATAACCACTCAAGCTCAAAGTCAACAAGTGACTCTGGGGAATCTGGTCTTTTGTCCGAAAGCAGGTCCTCTAGGCAATATCCAGAATAATCATTGTCTGAAATCACTGACAGGGGGGACGATGGTCTGCTGCTAGAGTAATGCAAATAATAATCACAGTGATGGTGCCTGAGTTGAGCAAGGGTCGGGAGAGGACGCCAAGAGCTGTATGCCTCAACTGATGCCACAGACCCTGGGGAGGATGGTCTAAAGTCTGCTAACCACTCCTGCAAGCCTGAAAACTCAAAATCTGAAGATATTGACTCTGGGGAAAGGGGCCTCTTTTGAGACAGCTCTTCCAGTTCAATGTCTGCTAACATGGATTCTGGAGAATATGGTCTCGCTCCTTCAAACAGGCTTTCAAGACATATATCGTCATCTTCCCAATCTGATGTGTCTGACACCGGTGAAGGCGACCTATTTGCTAGATATGCAAAATCATAAACATGAACCTGCCATTTGAACCAAGGTATGGGAGAGTCAGGAGAGAGGGGCCTATATTCATCCAGAGATGGTTTGGAGTCAGTGGACTGAGGTCTTAATTCAGTCATCCAATAGTCAAGGTAAGACTGATTGTAATCATCGTCGGATGACCATGATTCAGGGGAAAGAGGTCTAATTTCATGTGCTTCTTGTTTAACGCTAGGCTCTTCCTTTTTCAAGCTGGCTGTACCTTTCACAACATCTGCATAGCTTAGAGGTTTCACTGCGGACAGAATTCTCGGTGCAGCTAGAGGTTCGCTAATTGTCTGAGTTTTCTCATGTGATTTGAATGAGTCTGGTGAGTCTGGCCTGTTTTCATCAAACAAGTCCTTCAAACAATAACCAGAGTACTCAATGTCTGACACCATAGACGAAGGTGACTCTGGTCTACCTTCAGTATACTGTAAGTAGTAGTTACAATGTTGATCACTGACTTGGCCATCTGTCGGGTGAGCAGACAAGTGGCACTCTTCAAGTGATGCTACAGATTCTGGTGAGTATGGCCTAAATCCTGCCAACCAGTCCTGCAGGTGTGAATAATCAAAATCTAACAATACTGATTCTGGTGTCAAGGGCCTGTTACTAAATAACCACTCAAGCTCAAAGTCAACAAGTGACTCTGGGGAATCTGGTCTTTTGTCGGAAAGCAGGTCCTCTAGGCAATATCCAGAATAATCATTGTCTGACATCACTGACAGGGGGGACGATGGTCTGCTGCTAGAGTAATGCAAATAATAATCACAGTGATGGTGCCTGAGTTGAGCAAGGGTCGGGAGAGGACGCCAAGAGCTGTATGCCTCAACTGATGCCACAGACCCTGGGGAGGATGGTCTAAAGTCTGCTAACCACTCCTGCAAGCCTGAAAACTCAAAATCTGAAGATATTGACTCTGGGGAAAGGGGCCTCTCTTGAGACAGCTCTTCCAGTTCAATGTCTGCTAACATGGATTCTGGAGAATATGGTCTCGCTCCTTCAAACAGGCTTTCAAGACATATATCGTCATCTTCCCAATCTGATGTGTCTGACACCGGTGAAGGCGACCTATTTGCTAGATATGCAAAATCATAAACATGAACCTGCCATTTGAACCAAGGTATGGGAGAGTCAGGAGAGAGGGGCCTATATTCATCCAGAGATGGTTCGGAGTCAGTGGACTGAGGTCTTAATTCAGTCATCCAATAGTCAAGGTAAGACTGATTGTAATCATCGTCGGATGACCATGATTCAGGGGAAAGAGGTCTAATTTCATGTGCTTCTTGTTTAACGCTAGGCTCTTCCTTTTTCAAGCTGGCTGTACCTTTCACAACATCTGCATAGCTTAGAGGTTTCACTGCGGACAGAATTCTCGGTGCAGCTAGAGGTTCGCTAATTGTCTGAGTTTTCTCATGTGATTTGAATGAGTCTGGTGAGTCTGGCCTGTTTTCATCAAACAAGTCCTTCAAACAATAACCAGAGTACTCAATGTCTGACACCATAGACGAAGGTGACTCGGGTCTACCTTCAGTATACTGTAAGTAGTAGTTACAATGTTGATCACTGACTTGGCCATCTGTCGGGTGAGCAGACAAGTGGCACTCTTCAAGTGATGCTACAGATTCTGGTGAGTATGGCCTAAATCCTGCCAACCAGTCCTGCAGGTGTGAATAATCAAAATCTGACAATACTGATTCTGGTGTCAAGGGCCTGTTACTAAATAACCACTCAAGCTCAAAGTCAACAAGTGACTCTGGGGAATCTGGTCTTTTGTCCGAAAGCAGGTCCTCTAGGCAATATCCAGAATAATCATTGTCTGACATCACTGACAGGGGGGACGATGGTCTGCTGCTAGAGTAATGCAAATAATAATCACAGTGATGGTGCCTGAGTTGAGCAAGGGTCGGGAGAGGACGCCAAGAGCTGTATGCCTCAACTGATGCCACAGACCCTGGGGAGGATGGTCTAAAGTCTGCTAACCACTCCTGCAAGCCTGAAAACTCAAAATCTGAAGATATTGACTCTGGGGAAAGGGGCCTCTCATGAGACAGCTCTTCCAGTTCAATGTCTGCTAACATGGATTCTGGAGAATCTGGTCCAGCTACGTCAATCGCTTCCTGTTCATCGCAAAGATCTTCCTCTTTCAACTGGGCCGTACCTTTCACAAGATCTGCATAGCTCAGAGCTTTAACAGCTGACATAAAACTCAATGTACCTCCAGTACACTGGAAGTAGTAGATACAACGTTGATCATTGACCTGGCCAACTGTCGAGTGAGCAGACGTGCTGCACTCTTCAAGTGATTCTACAGATTCTGGAGATAATGCTCCAAATCCTGCTGAACGCTCCTGCAATTGTGTATGATCCAAAACTGGCAATGATGACTGTGGTGACAATTGACCTTTAATTAACGAGTCCAGCTCGAAGTCTGATACAACTGACTCTGGGGAATCTGGTCTTTTGTCCGGAAGCAGGTCCTCTAGGCAATATCCAGAATAATCATTGTCTGAAATCACTGACAGGGGGGACGATGGTCTGCTGCTAGAGTAATGCAAATAATAATCACAGTGATGGTGCCTGAGTTGAGCAAGGGTCGGGAGAGGACGCCAAGAGCTGTATGCCTCAACTGATGCCACAGACCCTGGGGAGGATGGTCTAAAGTCTGCTAACCACTCCTGCAAGCCTGAAAACTCAAAATCTGAAGATATTGACTCTGGGGAAAGGGGCCTCTCTTGAGACAGCTCTTCCAGTTCAATGTCTGCTAACATGGATTCTGGAGAATATGGTCTCGCTCCTTCAAACAGGCTTTCAAGACATATATCGTCATCTTCCCAATCTGATGTGTCTGACACCGGTGAAGGCGACCTATTTGCTAGATATGCAAAATCATAAACATGAACCTGCCATTTGAACCAAGGTATGGGAGAGTCAGGAGAGAGGGGCCTATATTCATCCAGAGATGGTTCGGAGTCAGTGGACTGAGGTCTTAATTCAGTCATCCAATAGTCAAGGTAAGACTGATTGTAATCATCGTCGGATGACCATGATTCAGGGGAAAGAGGTCTAATTTCATGTGCTTCTTGTTTAACGCTAGGCTCTTCCTTTTTCAAGCTGGCTGTACCTTTCACAACATCTGCATAGCTTAGAGGTTTCACTGCGGACAGAATTCTCGGTGCAGCTAGAGGTTCGCTAATTGTCTGAGTTTTCTCATGTGATTTGAATGAGTCTGGTGAGTCTGGCCTGTTCTCATCAAACAAGTCCTTCAAACAAAAACCAGAGTACTCAATGTCTGACACCATAGACGAAGGTGACTCGGGTCTACCTTCAGTATACTGTAAGTAGTAGTTACAATGTTGATCACTGACTTGGCCATCTGTCGGGTGAGCAGACAAGTGGCACTCTTCAAGTGATGCTACAGATTCTGGTGAGTATGGCCTAAATCCTGCCAACCAGTCCTGCAGGTGTGAATAATCAAAATCTGACAATACTAATTCTGGTGTCAAGGGCCTGTTACTAAATAACCACTCAAGCTCAAAGTCAACAAGTGACTCTGGGGAATCTGGTCTTTTGTCCGAAAGCAGGTCCTCTAGGCAATATCCAGAATAATCATTGTCTGAAATCACTGACAGGGGGGACGATGGTCTGCTGCTAGAGTAATGCAAATAATAATCACAGTGATGGTGCCTGAGTTGAGCAAGGGTCGGGAGAGGACGCCAAGAGCTGTATGCCTCAACTGATGCCACAGACCCTGGGGAGGATGGTCTAAAGTCTGCTAACCACTCCTGCAAGCCTGAAAACTCAAAATCTGAAGATATTGACTCTGGGGAAAGGGGCCTCTCTTGAGACAGCTCTTCCAGTTCAATGTCTGCTAACATGGATTCTGGAGAATATGGTCTCGCTCCTTCAAACAGGCTTTCAAGACATATATCATCATCTTCCCAATCTGATGTGTCTGACACCGGTGAAGGCGACCTATTTGCTAGATATGCAAAATCATAAACATGAACCTGCCATTTGAACCAAGGTATGGGAGAGTCAGGAGAGAGGGGCCTATATGCATCCAGAGATGGTTCGGAGTCAGTGGACTGAGGTCTTAATTCAGTCATCCAATAGTCAAGGTAAGACTGATTGTAATCATCGTCGGATGACCATGATTCAGGGGAAAGAGGTCTAATTTCATGTGCTTCTTGTTTAACGCTAGGCTCTTCCTTTTTCAAGCTGGCTGTACCTTTCACAACATCTGCATAGCTTAGAGGTTTCACTGCGGACAGAATTCTCGGTGCAGCTAGAGGTTCGCTAATTGTCTGAGTTTTCTCATGTGATTTGAATGAGTCTGGTGAGTCTGGCCTGTTTTCATCAAACAAGTCCTTCAAACAATAACCAGAGTACTCAATGTCTGACACCATAGACGAAGGTGACTCGGGTCTACCTTCAGTATACTGTAAGTAGTAGTTACAATGTTGATCACTGACTTGGCCATCTGTCGGGTGAGCAGACAAGTGGCACTCTTCAAGTGATGCTACAGATTCTGGTGAGTATGGCCTAAATCCTGCCAACCAGTCCTGCAGGTGTGAATAATCAAAATCTGACAATACTGATTCTGGTGTCAAGGGCCTGTTACTAAATAACCACTCAAGCTCAAAGTCAACAAGTGACTCTGGGGAATCTGGTCTTTTGTCCGAAAGCAGGTCCTCTAGGCAATATCCAGAATAATCATTGTCTGAAATCACTGACAGGGGGGACGATGGTCTGCTGCTAGAGTAATGCAAATAATAATCACAGTGATGGTGCCTGAGTTGAGCAAGGGTCGGGAGAGGACGCCAAGAGCTGTATGCCTCAACTGATGCCACAGACCCTGGGGAGGATGGTCTAAAGTCTGCTAACCACTCCTGCAAGCCTGAAAACTCAAAATCTGAAGATATTGACTCTGGGGAAAGGGGCCTCTCATGAGACAGCTCTTCCAGTTCAATGTCTGCTAACATGGATTCTGGAGAATCTGGTCCAGCTACGTCAATCGCTTCCTGTTCATCGCAAAGATCTTCCTCTTTCAACTGGGCCGTACCTTTCACAAGATCTGCATAGCTCAGAGCTTTAACAGCTGACATAAAACTCAATGTACCTCCAGTACACTGGAAGTAGTAGATACAACGTTGATCATTGACCTGGCCAACTGTCGAGTGAGCAGACGTGCTGCACTCTTCAAGTGATTCTACAGATTCTGGAGGTAATGCTCCAAATCTTGCTGAACGCTTCTGCAATTGTGTATGATCCAAAACTGGCAATGATGACTGTGGTGACAATTGACCTTTAATTAACGAGTCCAGCTCGAAGTCTGATACAACTGACTCTGGGGAATCTGGTCTTTTGTCCGGAAGCAGGTCCTCTAGGCAATATCCAGAATAATCATTGTCTGAAATCACTGACAGGGGGGACGATGGTCTGCTGCTAGAGTAATGCAAATAATAATCACAGTGATGGTGCCTGAGTTGAGCAAGGGTCGGGAGAGGACGCCAAGAGCTGTATGCCTCAACTGATGCCACAGACCCTGGGGAGGATGGTCTAAAGTCTGCTAACCACTCCTGCAAGCCTGAAAACTCAAAATCTGAAGATATTGACTCTGGGGAAAGGGGCCTCTCTTGAGACAGCTCTTCCAGTTCAATGTCTGCTAACATGGATTCTGGAGAATATGGTCTCGCTCCTTCAAACAGGCTTTCAAGACATATATCGTCATCTTCCCAATCTGATGTGTCTGACACCGGTGAAGGCGACCTATTTGCTAGATATGCAAAATCATAAACATGAACCTGCCATTTGAACCAAGGTATGGGAGAGTCAGGAGAGAGGGGCCTATATTCATCCAGAGATGGTTCGGAGTCAGTGGACTGAGGTCTTAATTCAGTCATCCAATAGTCAAGGTAAGACTGATTGTAATCATTGTCGGATGACCAGGATTCAGGGGAAAGAGGTCTAATTTCATGTGCTTCTTGTTTAACGCTAGGCTCTTCCTTTTTCAAGCTGGCTGTACCTTTCACAACATCTGCATAGCTTAGAGGTTTCACTGCGGACAGAATTCTCGGTGCAGCTAGAGGTTCGCTAATTGTCTGAGTTTTCTCATGTGATTTGAATGAGTCTGGTGAGTCTGGCCTGTTTTCATCAAACAAGTCCTTCAAACAATAACCAGAGTACTCAATGTCTGACACCATAGACGAAGGTGACTCGGGTCTACCTTCAGTATACTGTAAGTAGTAGTTACAATGTTGATCACTGACTTGGCCATCTGTCGGGTGAGCAGACAAGTGGCACTCTTCAAGTGATGCTACAGATTCTGGTGAGTATGGCCTAAATCCTGCCAACCAGTCCTGCAGGTGTGAATAATCAAAATCTGACAATACTGATTCTGGTGTCAAGGGCCTGTTACTAAATAACCACTCAAGCTCAAAGTCAACAAGTGACTCTGGGGAATCTGGTCTTTTGTCCGAAAGCAGGTCCTCTAGGCAATATCCAGAATAATCATTGTCTGACATCACTGACAGGGGGGACGATGGTCTGCTGCTAGAGTAATGCAAATAATAATCACAGTGATGGTGCCTGAGTTGAGCAAGGGTCGGGAGAGGACGCCAAGAGCTGTATGCCTCAACTGATGTCACAGACCCTGGGGAGGATGGTCTAAAGTCTGCTAACCACTCCTGCAAGCCTGAAAACTCAAAATCTGAAGATATTGACTCTGGGGAAAGGGGCCTCTCTTGAGACAGCTCTTCCAGTTCAATGTCTGCTAACATGGATTCTGGAGAATATGGTCTCGCTCCTTCAAACAGGCTTTCAAGACATATATCGTCATCTTCCCAATCTGATGTGTCTGACACCGGTGAAGGCGACCTATTTGCTAGATATGCAAAATCATAAACATGAACCTGCCATTTGAACCAAGGTATGGGAGAGTCAGGAGAGAGGGGCCTATATTCATCCAGAGATGGTTCGGAGTCAGTGGACTGAGGTCTTAATTCAGTCATCCAATAGTCAAGGTAAGACTGATTGTAATCATCGTCGGATGACCATGATTCAGGGGAAAGAGGTCTAATTTCATGTGCTTCTTGTTTAACGCTAGGCTCTTCCTTTTTCAAGCTGGCTGTACCTTTCACAACATCTGCATAGCTTAGAGGTTTCACTGCGGACAGAATTCTCGGTGCAGCTAGAGGTTCGCTAATTGTCTGAGTTTTCTCATGTGATTTGAATGAGTCTGGTGAGTCTGGCCTGTTTTCATCAAACAAGTCCTTCAAACAATAACCAGAGTACTCAATGTCTGACACCATAGACGAAGGTGACTCGGGTCTACCTTCAGTATACTGTAAGTAGTAGTTACAATGTTGATAACTGACTTGGCCATCTGTCGGGTGAGCAGACAAGTGGCACTCTTCAAGTGATGCTACAGATTCTGGTGAGTATGGCCTAAATCCTGCCAACCAGTCCTGCAGGTGTGAATAATCAAAATCTGACAATACTGATTCTGGTGTCAAGGGCCTGTTACTAAATAACCACTCAAGCTCAAAGTCAACAAGTGACTCTGGGGAATCTGGTCTTTTGTACGAAAGCAGGTCCTCTAGGCAATATCCAGAATAATCATTGTCTGAAATCACTGACAGGGGGGACGATGGTCTGCTGCTAGAGTAATGCAAATAATAATCACAGTGATGGTGCCTGAGTTGAGCAAGGGTCGGGAGAGGACGCCAAGAGCTGTATGCCTCAACTGATGCCACAGACCCTGGGGAGGATGGTCTAAAGTCTGCTAACCACTCCTGCAAGCCTGAAAACTCAAAATCTGAAGATATTGACTCTGGGGAAAGGGGCCTCTCATGAGACAGCTCTTCCAGTTCAATGTCTGCTAACATGGATTCTGGAGAATCTGGTCCAGCTACGTCAATCGCTTCCTGTTCATCGCAAAGATCTTCCTCTTTCAACTGGGCCGTACCTTTCACAAGATCTGCATAGCTCAGAGCTTTAACAGCTGACATAAAACTCAATGTACCTCCAGTACACTGGAAGTAGTAGATACAACGTTGATCATTGACCTGGCCAACTGTCGAGTGAGCAGACGTGCTGCACTCTTCAAGTGATTCTACAGATTCTGGAGGTAATGCTACAAATCCTGCTGAACGCTTCTGCAATTGTGTATGATCCAAAACTGGCAATGATGACTGTGGTGACAATTGACCTTTAATTAACGAGTCCAGCTCGAAGTCTGATACAACTGACTCTGGGGAATCTGGTCTTTTGTCCGGAAGCAGGTCCTCTAGGCAATATCCAGAATAATCATTGTCTGAAATCACTGACAGGGGGGACGATGGTCTGCTGCTAGAGTAATGCAAATAATAATCACAGTGATGGTGCCTGAGTTGAGCAAGGGTCGGGAGAGGACGCCAAGAGCTGTATGCCTCAACTGATGCCACAGACCCTGGGGAGGATGGTCTAAAGTCTGCTAACCACTCCTGCAAGCCTGAAAACTCAAAATCTGAAGATATTGACTCTGGGGAAAGGGGCCTCTCTTGAGACAGCTCTTCCAGTTCAATGTCTGCTAACATGGATTCTGGAGAATATGGTCTCGCTCCTTCAAATAGGCTTTCAAGACATATATCGTCATCTTCCCAATCTGATGTGTCTGACACCGGTGAAGGCGACCTATTTGCTAGATATGCAAAATCATAAACATGAACCTGCCATTTGAACCAAGGTATGGGAGAGTCAGGAGAGAGGGGCCTATATTCATCCAGAGATGGTTCGGAGTCAGTGGACTGAGGTCTTAATTCAGTCATCCAATAGTCAAGGTAAGACTGATTGTAATCATTGTCGGATGACCAGGATTCAGGGGAAAGAGGTCTAATTTCATGTGCTTCTTGTTTAACGCTAGGCTCTTCCTTTTTCAAGCTGGCTGTACCTTTAACAACATCTGCATAGCTTAGAGGTTTCACTGCGGACAGAATTCTCGGTGCAGCTAGAGGTTCGCTAATTGTCTGAGTTTTCTCATGTGATTTGAATGAGTCTGGTGAGTCTGGCCTGTTTTCATCAAACAAGTCCTTCAAACAATAACCAGAGTACTCAATGTCTGACACCATAGACGAAGGTGACTCGGGTCTACCTTCAGTATACTGTAAGTAGTAGTTACAATGTTGATCACTGACTTGGCCATCTGTCGGGTGAGCAGACAAGTGGCACTCTTCAAGTGATGCTACAGATTCTGGTGAGTATGGCCTAAATCCTGCCAACCAGTCCTGCAGGTGTGAATAATCAAAATCTGACAATACTGATTCTGGTGTCAAGGGCCTGTTACTAAATAACCACTCAAGCTCAAAGTCAACAAGTGACTCTGGGGAATCTGGTCTTTTGTCCGAAAGCAGGTCCTCTAGGCAATATCCAGAATAATCATTGTCTGACATCACTGACAGGGGGGACGATGGTCTGCTGCTAGAGTAATGCAAATAATAATCACAGTGATGGTGCCTGAGTTGAGCAAGGGTCGGGAGAGGACGCCAAGAGCTGTATGCCTCAACTGATGTCACAGACCCTGGGGAGGATGGTCTAAAGTCTGCTAACCACTCCTGCAAGCCTGAAAACTCAAAATCTGAAGATATTGACTCTGGGGAAAGGGGCCTCTCTTGAGACAGCTCTTCCAGTTCAATGTCTGCTAACATGGATTCTGGAGAATATGGTCTCGCTCCTTCAAACAGGCTTTCAAGACATATATCGTCATCTTCCCAATCTGATGTGTCTGACACCGGTGAAGGCGACCTATTTGCTAGATATGCAAAATCATAAACATGAACCTGCCATTTGAACCAAGGTATGGGAGAGTCAGGAGAGAGGGGCCTATATTCATCCAGAGATGGTTCGGAGTCAGTGGACTGAGGTCTTAATTCAGTCATCCAATAGTCAAGGTAAGACTGATTGTAATCATCGTCGGATGACCATGATTCAGGGGAAAGAGGTCTAATTTCATGTGCTTCTTGTTTAACGCTAGGCTCTTCCTTTTTCAAGCTGGCTGTACCTTTCACAACATCTGCATAGCTTAGAGGTTTCACTGCGGACAGAATTCTCGGTGCAGCTAGAGGTTCGCTAATTGTCTGAGTTTTCTCATGTGATTTGAATGAGTCTGGTGAGTCTGGCCTGTTTTCATCAAACAAGTCCTTCAAACAATAACCAGAGTACTCAATGTCTGACACCATAGACGAAGGTGACTCGGGTCTACCTTCAGTATACTGTAAGTAGTAGTTACAATGTTGATAACTGACTTGGCCATCTGTCGGGTGAGCAGACAAGTGGCACTCTTCAAGTGATGCTACAGATTCTGGTGAGTATGGCCTAAATCCTGCCAACCAGTCCTGCAGGTGTGAATAATCAAAATCTGACAATACTGATTCTGGTGTCAAGGGCCTGTTACTAAATAACCACTCAAGCTCAAAGTCAACAAGTGACTCTGGGGAATCTGGTCTTTTGTACGAAAGCAGGTCCTCTAGGCAATATCCAGAATAATCATTGTCTGAAATCACTGACAGGGGGGACGATGGTCTGCTGCTAGAGTAATGCAAATAATAATCACAGTGATGGTGCCTGAGTTGAGCAAGGGTCGGGAGAGGACGCCAAGAGCTGTATGCCTCAACTGATGCCACAGACCCTGGGGAGGATGGTCTAAAGTCTGCTAACCACTCCTGCAAGCCTGAAAACTCAAAATCTGAAGATATTGACTCTGGGGAAAGGGGCCTCTCTTGAGACAGCTCTTCCAGTTCAATGTCTGCTAACATGGATTCTGGAGAATATGGTCTCACTCCTTCAAACAGGCTTTCAAGACATATATCGTCATCTTCCCAATCTGATGTGTCTGACACCGGTGAAGGCGACCTATTTGCTAGATATGCAAAATCATAAACATGAACCTGCCATTTAAACCAAGGTATGGGAGAGTCAGGAGAGAGGGGCCTATATTCATCCAGAGATGGTTCGGAGTCAGTGGACTGAGGTCTTAATTCAGTCATCCAATAGTCAAGGTAAGACTGATTGTAATCATTGTCGGATGACCAGGATTCAGGGGAAAGAGGTCTAATTTCATGTGCTTCTTGTTTAACGCTAGGCTCTTCCTTTTTCAAGCTGGCTGTACCTTTAACAACATCTGCATAGCTTAGAGGTTTCACTGCGGACAGAATTCTCGGTGCAGCTAGAGGTTCGCTAATTGTCTGAGTTTTCTCATGTGATTTGAATGAGTCTGGTGAGTCTGGCCTGTTTTCATCAAACAAGTCCTTCAAACAATAACCAGAGTACTCAATGTCTGACACCATAGACGAAGGTGACTCGGGTCTACCTTCAGTATACTGTAAGTAGTAGTTACAATGTTGATCACTGACTTGGCCATCTGTCGGGTGAGCAGACAAGTGGCACTCTTCAAGTGATGCTACAGATTCTGGTGAGTATGGCCTAAATCCTGCCAACCAGTCCTGCAGGTGTGAATAATCAAAATCTGACAATACTGATTCTGGTGTCAAGGGCCTGTTACTAAATAACCACTCAAGCTCAAAGTCAACAAGTGACTCTGGGGAATCTGGTCTTTTGTCCGAAAGCAGGTCCTCTAGGCAATATCCAGAATAATCATTGTCTGACATCACTGACAGGGGGGACGATGGTCTGCTGCTAGAGTAATGCAAATAATAATCACAGTGATGGTGCCTGAGTTGAGCAAGGGTCGGGAGAGGACGCCAAGAGCTGTATGCCTCAACTGATGTCACAGACCCTGGGGAGGATGGTCTAAAGTCTGCTAACCACTCCTGCAAGCCTGAAAACTCAAAATCTGAAGATATTGACTCTGGGGAAAGGGGCCTCTCTTGAGACAGCTCTTCCAGTTCAATGTCTGCTAACATGGATTCTGGAGAATATGGTCTCGCTCCTTCAAACAGGCTTTCAAGACATATATCGTCATCTTCCCAATCTGATGTGTCTGACACCGGTGAAGGCGACCTATTTGCTAGATATGCAAAATCATAAACATGAACCTGCCATTTGAACCAAGGTATGGGAGAGTCAGGAGAGAGGGGCCTATATTCATCCAGAGATGGTTCGGAGTCAGTGGACTGAGGTCTTAATTCAGTCATCCAATAGTCAAGGTAAGACTGATTGTAATCATCGTCGGATGACCATGATTCAGGGGAAAGAGGTCTAATTTCATGTGCTTCTTGTTTAACGCTAGGCTCTTCCTTTTTCAAGCTGGCTGTACCTTTCACAACATCTGCATAGCTTAGAGGTTTCACTGCGGACAGAATTCTCGGTGCAGCTAGAGGTTCGCTAATTGTCTGAGTTTTCTCATGTGATTTGAATGAGTCTGGTGAGTCTGGCCTGTTTTCATCAAACAAGTCCTTCAAACAATAACCAGAGTACTCAATGTCTGACACCATAGACGAAGGTGACTCGGGTCTACCTTCAGTATACTGTAAGTAGTAGTTACAATGTTGATAACTGACTTGGCCATCTGTCGGGTGAGCAGACAAGTGGCACTCTTCAAGTGATGCTACAGATTCTGGTGAGTATGGCCTAAATCCTGCCAACCAGTCCTGCAGGTGTGAATAATCAAAATCTGACAATACTGATTCTGGTGTCAAGGGCCTGTTACTAAATAACCACTCAAGCTCAAAGTCAACAAGTGACTCTGGGGAATCTGGTCTTTTGTACGAAAGCAGGTCCTCTAGGCAATATCCAGAATAATCATTGTCTGAAATCACTGACAGGGGGGACGATGGTCTGCTGCTAGAGTAATGCAAATAATAATCACAGTGATGGTGCCTGAGTTGAGCAAGGGTCGGGAGAGGACGCCAAGAGCTGTATGCCTCAACTGATGCCACAGACCCTGGGGAGGATGGTCTAAAGTCTGCTAACCACTCCTGCAAGCCTGAAAACTCAAAATCTGAAGATATTGACTCTGGGGAAAGGGGCCTCTCTTGAGACAGCTCTTCCAGTTCAATGTCTGCTAACATGGATTCTGGAGAATATGGTCTCGCTCCTTCAAACAGGCTTTCAAGACATATATCGTCATCTTCCCAATCTGATGTGTCTGACACCGGTGAAGGCGACCTATTTGCTAGATATGCAAAATCATAAACATGAACCTGCCATTTAAACCAAGGTATGGGAGAGTCAGGAGAGAGGGGCCTATATTCATCCAGAGATGGTTCGGAGTCAGTGGACTGAGGTCTTAATTCAGTCATCCAATAGTCAAGGTAAGACTGATTGTAATCATCGTCGGATGACCATGATTCAGGGGAAAGAGGTCTAATTTCATGTGCTTCTTGTTTAACGCTAGGCTCTTCCTTTTTCAAGCTGGCTGTACCTTTCACAACATCTGCATAGCTTAGAGGTTTCACTGCGGACAGAATTCTCGGTGCAGCTAGAGGTTCGCTAATTGTCTGAGTTTTCTCATGTGATTTGAATGAGTCTGGTGAGTCTGGCCTGTTTTCATCAAACAAGTCCTTCAAACAATAACCAGAGTACTCAATGTCTGACACCATAGACGAAGGTGACTCGGGTCTACCTTCAGTATACTGTAAGTAGTAGTTACAATGTTGATAACTGACTTGGCCATCTGTCGGGTGAGCAGACAAGTGGCACTCTTCAAGTGATGCTACAGATTCTGGTGAGTATGGCCTAAATCCTGCCAACCAGTCCTGCAGGTGTGAATAATCAAAATCTGACAATACTGATTCTGGTGTCAAGGGCCTGTTACTAAATAACCACTCAAGCTCAAAGTCAACAAGTGACTCTGGGGAATCTGGTCTTTTGTACGAAAGCAGGTCCTCTAGGCAATATCCAGAATAATCATTGTCTGAAATCACTGACAAGGGGGACGATGGTCTGCTGCTAGAGTAATGCAAATAATAATCACAGTGATGGTGCCTGAGTTGAGCAAGGGTCGGGAGAGGACGCCAAGAGCTGTATGCCTCAACTGATGCCACAGACCCTGGGGAGGATGGTCTAAAGTCTGCTAACCACTCCTGCAAGCCTGAAAACTCAAAATCTGAAGATATTGACTCTGGGGAAAGGGGCCTCTCTTGAGACAGCTCTTCCAGTTCAATGTCTGCTAACATGGATTCTGGAGAATATGGTCTCGCTCCTTCAAACAGGCTTTCAAGACATATATCGTCATCTTCCCAATCTGATGTGTCTGACACCGGTGAAGGCGACCTATTTGCTAGATATGCAAAATCATAAACATGAACCTGCCATTTAAACCAAGGTATGGGAGAGTCAGGAGAGAGGGGCCTATATTCATCCAGAGATGGTTCGGAGTCAGTGGACTGAGGTCTTAATTCAGTCATCCAATAGTCAAGGTAAGACTGATTGTAATCATCGTCGGATGACCATGATTCAGGGGAAAGAGGTCTAATTTCATGTGCTTCTTGTTTAACGCTAGGCTCTTCCTTTTTCAAGCTGGCTGTACCTTTCACAACATCTGCATAGCTTAGAGGTTTCACTGCGGACAGAATTCTCGGTGCAGCTAGAGGTTCGCTAATTGTCTGAGTTTTCTCATGTGATTTGAATGAGTCTGGTGAGTCTGGCCTGTTTTCATCAAACAAGTCCTTCAAACAATAACCAGAGTACTCAATGTCTGACACCATAGACGAAGGTGACTCGGGTCTACCTTCAGTATACTGTAAGTAGTAGTTACAATGTTGATAACTGACTTGGCCATCTGTCGGGTGAGCAGACAAGTGGCACTCTTCAAGTGATGCTACAGATTCTGGTGAGTATGGCCTAAATCCTGCCAACCAGTCCTGCAGGTGTGAATAATCAAAATCTGACAATACTGATTCTGGTGTCAAGGGCCTGTTACTAAATAACCACTCAAGCTCAAAGTCAACAAGTGACTCTGGGGAATATGGTCTTTTGTACGAAAGCAGGTCCTCTAGGCAATATCCAGAATAATCATTGTCTGAAATCACTGACAGGGGGGACGATGGTCTGCTGCTAGAGTAATGCAAATAATAATCACAGTGATGGTGCCTGAGTTGAGCAAGGGTCGGGAGAGGACGCCAAGAGCTGTATGCCTCAACTGATGCCACAGACCCTGGGGAGGATGGTCTAAAGTCTGCTAACCACTCCTGCAAGCCTGAAAACTCAAAATCTGAAGATATTGACTCTGGGGAAAGGGGCCTCTCTTGAGACAGCTCTTCCAGTTCAATGTCTGCTAACATGGATTCTGGAGAATATGGTCTCACTCCTTCAAACAGGCTTTCAAGACATATATCGTCATCTTCCCAATCTGATGTGTCTGACACCGGTGAAGGCGACCTATTTGCTAGATATGCAAAATCATAAACATGAACCTGCCATTTAAACCAAGGTATGGGAGAGTCAGGAGAGAGGGGCCTATATTCATCCAGAGATGGTTCGGAGTCAGTGGACTGAGGTCTTAATTCAGTCATCCAATAGTCAAGGTAAGACTGATTGTAATCATCGTCGGATGACCATGATTCAGGGGAAAGAGGTCTAATTTCATGTGCTTCTTGTTTAACGCTAGGCTCTTCCTTTTTCAAGCTGGCTGTACCTTTCACAACATCTGCATAGCTTAGAGGTTTCACTGCGGACAGAATTCTCGGTGCAGCTAGAGGTTCGCTAATTGTCTGAGTTTTCTCATGTGATTTGAATGAGTCTGGTGAGTCTGGCCTGTTTTCATCAAACAAGTCCTTCAAACAATAACCAGAGTACTCAATGTCTGACACCATAGACGAAGGTGACTCGGGTCTACCTTCAGTATACTGTAAGTAGTAGTTACAATGTTGATAACTGACTTGGCCATCTGTCGGGTGAGCAGACAAGTGGCACTCTTCAAGTGATGCTACAGATTCTGGTGAGTATGGCCTAAATCCTGCCAACCAGTCCTGCAGGTGTGAATAATCAAAATCTGACAATACTGATTCTGGTGTCAAGGGCCTGTTACTAAATAACCACTCAAGCTCAAAGTCAACAAGTGACTCTGGGGAATCTGGTCTTTTGTACGAAAGCAGGTCCTCTAGGCAATATCCAGAATAATCATTGTCTGAAATCACTGACAGGGGGGACGATGGTCTGCTGCTAGAGTAATGCAAATAATAATCACAGTGATGGTGCCTGAGTTGAGCAAGGGTCGGGAGAGGACGCCAAGAGCTGTATGCCTCAACTGATGCCACAGACCCTGGGGAGGATGGTCTAAAGTCTGCTAACCACTCCTGCAAGCCTGAAAACTCAAAATCTGAAGATATTGACTCTGGGGAAAGGGGCCTCTCTTGAGACAGCTCTTCCAGTTCAATGTCTGCTAACATGGATTCTGGAGAATATGGTCTCGCTCCTTCAAACAGGCTTTCAAGACATATATCGTCATCTTCCCAATCTGATGTGTCTGACACCGGTGAAGGCGACCTATTTGCTAGATATGCAAAATCATAAACATGAACCTGCCATTTAAACCAAGGTATGGGAGAGTCAGGAGAGAGGGGCCTATATTCATCCAGAGATGGTTCGGAGTCAGTGGACTGAGGTCTTAATTCAGTCATCCAATAGTCAAGGTAAGACTGATTGTAATCATCGTCGGATGACCATGATTCAGGGGAAAGAGGTCTAATTTCATGTGCTTCTTGTTTAACGCTAGGCTCTTCCTTTTTCAAGCTGGCTGTACCTTTCACAACATCTGCATAGCTTAGAGGTTTCACTGCGGACAGAATTCTCGGTGCAGCTAGAGGTTCGCTAATTGTCTGAGTTTTCTCATGTGATTTGAATGAGTCTGGTGAGTCTGGCCTGTTTTCATCAAACAAGTCCTTCAAACAATAACCAGAGTACTCAATGTCTGACACCATAGACGAAGGTGACTCGGGTCTACCTTCAGTATACTGTAAGTAGTAGTTACAATGTTGATAACTGACTTGGCCATCTGTCGGGTGAGCAGACAAGTGGCACTCTTCAAGTGATGCTACAGATTCTGGTGAGTATGGCCTAAATCCTGCCAACCAGTCCTGCAGGTGTGAATAATCAAAATCTGACAATACTGATTCTGGTGTCAAGGGCCTGTTACTAAATAACCACTCAAGCTCAAAGTCAACAAGTGACTCTGGGGAATATGGTCTTTTGTACGAAAGCAGGTCCTCTAGGCAATATCCAGAATAATCATTGTCTGAAATCACTGACAGGGGGGACGATGGTCTGCTGCTAGAGTAATGCAAATAATAATCACAGTGATGGTGCCTGAGTTGAGCAAGGGTCGGGAGAGGACGCCAAGAGCTGTATGCCTCAACTGATGCCACAGACCCTGGGGAGGATGGTCTAAAGTCTGCTAACCACTCCTGCAAGCCTGAAAACTCAAAATCTGAAGATATTGACTCTGGGGAAAGGGGCCTCTCTTGAGACAGCTCTTCCAGTTCAATGTCTGCTAACATGGATTCTGGAGAATATGGTCTCACTCCTTCAAACAGGCTTTCAAGACATATATCGTCATCTTCCCAATCTGATGTGTCTGACACCGGTGAAGGCGACCTATTTGCTAGATATGCAAAATCATAAACATGAACCTGCCATTTAAACCAAGGTATGGGAGAGTCAGGAGAGAGGGGCCTATATTCATCCAGAGATGGTTCGGAGTCAGTGGACTGAGGTCTTAATTCAGTCATCCAATAGTCAAGGTAAGACTGATTGTAATCATCGTCGGATGACCATGATTCAGGGGAAAGAGGTCTAATTTCATGTGCTTCTTGTTTAACGCTAGGCTCTTCCTTTTTCAAGCTGGCTGTACCTTTCACAACATCTGCATAGCTTAGAGGTTTCACTGCAGACAGAATTCTCTGTGCAGCTAGAGGTTCGCTAATTGTCTGAGTTTTCTCATGTGATTTGAATGAGTCTGGTGAGTCTGGCCTGTTTTCATCAAACAAGTCCTTCAAACAATAACCAGAGTACTCAATGTCTGACACCATAGACGAAGGTGACTCGGGTCTACCTTCAGTATACTGTAAGTAGTAGTTACAATGTTGATCACTGACTTGGCCATCTGTCGGGTGAGCAGACAAGTGGCACTCTTCAAGTGATGCTACAGATTCTGGTGAGTATGGCCTAAATCCTGCCAACCAGTCCTGCAGGTGTGAATAATCAAAATCTGACAATACTGATTCTGGTGTCAAGGGCCTGTTACTAAATAACCACTCAAGCTCAAAGTCAACAAGTGACTCTGGGGAATCTGGTCTTTTGTACGAAAGCAGGTCCTCTAGGCAATATCCAGAATAATCATTGTCTGAAATCACTGACAGGGGGGACGATGGTCTGCTGCTAGAGTAATGCAAATAATAATCACAGTGATGGTGCCTGAGTTGAGCAAGGGTCGGGAGAGGACGCCAAGAGCTGTATGCCTCAACTGATGCCACAGACCCTGGGGAGGATGGTCTAAAGTCTGCTAACCACTCCTGCAAGCCTGAAAACTCAAAATCTGAAGATATTGACTCTGGGGAAAGGGGCCTCTCTTGAGACAGCTCTTCCAGTTCAATGTCTGCTAACATGGATTCTGGAGAATGTGGTCTCGCTCCTTCAAACAGGCTTTCAAGACATATATCGTCATCTTCCCAATCTGATGTGTCTGACACCGGTGAAGGCGACCTATTTGCTAGATATGCAAAATCATAAACATGAACCTGCCATTTGAACCAAGGTATGGGAGAGTCAGGAGAGAGGGGCCTATATTCATCCAGAGATGGTTCGGAGTCAGTGGACTGAGGTCTTAATTCAGTCATCCAATAGTCAAGGTAAGACTGATTGTAATCATCGTCGGATGACCATGATTCAGGGGAAAGAGGTCTAATATCATGTGCTTCTTGTTTAACGCTAGGCTCTTCCTTTTTCAAGCTGGCTGTACCTTTCACAACATCTGCATAGCTTAGAGGTTTCACTGCGGACAGAATTCTCGGTGCAGCTAGAGGTTCGCTAATTGTCTGAGTTTTCTCATGTGATGTGAATGAGTCTGGTGAGTCTGGCCTGTTTTCATCAAACAAGTCCTTCAAACAATAACCAGAGTACTCAATGTCTGACACCATAGACGAAGGTGACTCGGGTCTACCTTCAGTATACTGTAAGTAGTAGTTACAATGTTGATCACTGACTTGGCCATCTGTCGGGTGAGCAGACAAGTGGCACTCTTCAAGTGATGCTACAGATTCTGGTGAGTATGGCCTAAATCCTGCCAACCAGTCCTGCAGGTGTGAATAATCAAAATCTGACAATATTGATTCTGGTGTCAAGGGCCTGTTACTAAATAACCACTCAAGCTCAAAGTCAACAAGTGACTCTGGGGAATCTGGTCTTTTGTCCGAAAGCAGGTCCTCTAGGCAATATCCAGAATAATCATTGTCTGAAATCACTGACAGGGGGGACGATGGTCTGCTGCTAGAGTAATGCAAATAATAATCACAGTGATGGTGCCTGAGTTGAGCAAGGGTCGGGAGAGGACGCCAAGAGCTGTATGCCTCAACTGATGCCACAGACCCTGGGGAGGATGGTCTAAAGTCTGCTAACCACTCCTGCAAGCCTGAAAACTCAAAATCTGAAGATATTGACTCTGGGGAAAGGGGCCTCTCTTGAGACAGCTCTTCCAGTTCAATGTCTGCTAACATGGATTCTGGAGAATATGGTCTCGCTCCTTCAAACAGGCTTTCAAGACATATATCATCATCTTCCCAATCTGATGTGTCTGACACCGGTGAAGGCGACCTATTTGCTAGATATCCAAAATCATAAACATGAACCTGCCATTTGAACCAAGGTATGGGAGAGTCAGGAGAGAGGGGCCTATATTCATCCAGAGATGGTTCGGAGTCAGTGGACTGAGGTCTTAATTCAGTCATCCAATAGTCAAGGTAAGACTGATTGTAATCATCGTCGGATGACCATGATTCAGGGGAAAGAGTTCTAATTTCATGTGCTTCTTGTTTAACGCTAGGCTCTTCCTTTTTCAAGCTGGCTGTACCTTTCACAACATCTGCATAGCTTAGAGGTTTCACTGCGGACAGAATTCTCGGTGCAGCTAGAGGTTCGCTAATTGTCTGAGTTTTCTCATGTGATGTGAATGAGTCTGGTGAGTCTGGCCTGTTTTCATCAAACAAGTCCTTCAAACAATAACCAGAGTACTCAATGTCTGACACCATAGACGAAGGTGACTCGGGTCTACCTTCAGTATACTGTAAGTAGTAGTTACAATGTTGATCACTGACTTGGCCATCTGTCGGGTGAGCAGACAAGTGGCACTCTTCAAGTGATGCTACAGATTCTGGTGAGTATGGCCTAAATCCTGCCAACCAGTCCTGCAGGTGTGAATAATCAAAATCTGACAATACTGATTCTGGTGTCAAGGGCCTGTTACTAAATAACCACTCAAGCTCAAAGTCAACAAGTGACTCTGGGGAATCTGGTCTTTTGTCCGAAAGCAGGTCCTCTAGGCAATATCCAGAATAATCATTGTCTGAAATCACTGACAGGGGGGACGATGGTCTGCTGCTAGAGTAATGCAAATAATAATCACAGTGATGGTGCCTGAGTTGAGCAAGGGTCGGGAGAGGACGCCAAGAGCTGTATGCCTCAACTGATGCCACAGACCCTGGGGAGGATGGTCTAAAGTCTGCTAACCACTCCTGCAAGCCTGAAAACTCAAAATCTGAAGATATTGACTCTGGGGAAAGGGGCCTCTCTTGAGACAGCTCTTCCAGTTCAATGTCTGCTAACATGGATTCTGGAGAATATGGTCTCGCTCCTTCAAACAGGCTTTCAAGACATATATCGACATCTTCCCAATCTGATGTGTCTGACACCGGTGAAGGCGACCTATTTGCTAGATATCCAAAATCATAAACATGAACCTGCCATTTGAACCAAGGTATGGGAGAGTCAGGAGAGAGGGGCCTATATTCATCCAGAGATGGTTCAGAGTCAGTGGACTGAGGTCTTAATTCAGTCATCCAATAGTCAAGGTAAGACTGATTGTAATCATCGTCGGATGACCATGATTCAGGGGAAAGAGGTCTAATTTCATGTGCTTCCTGTTTAGTATCTTCCTCTTTCAAGCTGGCTGTACCTTTCACAACATCTGCATAGCTTAGAGGTTTCACTGCTGACAGAATTATCGGTGCATTCAGAGGTTTGCTAATTTGCAGAGTTTTCTCGTGTGATGTGAATGAGTCTGACTCCATTCTTAAGTCGCTTCTTAAGTCGCTTTTCCATTGGTCCAGAGAAGACTCCTTCTGTTCTGTACTGTTGGATTCATCATCCAAATGTAATATCGGTGTCTTCGGAGAGATCGATTCCATGAACCTTAAAACATATTTGGGTCTCTGAACAAAGTCAAATACCACTGGTTCGGATGATAGCGTTACATCTTCAATTTGAACAGGGTCTTCTGAGTACTCCTTGGGATAATTAACATTGGAATAATCATCTGATGACTGAGTATCTTGTGATGTAGGTTTTAGCCTGCTCTGTATAGCAACTGTGTGTTCATCTGCAACACGTGTTTCGGAAGAGTTTAGTCTCTTACCATGACAAGGTCTATCTTGACAATTTCCAGAATTCTCATTGTCTGAAATCATTGAGATCGGTGATGGTGGACTACTTCTAGAGTAATGTAAATAGTAATAAGAATATTGATTAGTAAGTTTTCCACAAATTGATGGCGAAAGACTGTATCCGTCAACTGATGCTATGGATTCTCGTGATGACACAGGTGTATTTTGTCTATTCTCATCAGTCGTGGTTTCTGACTTGGGATATTCTGATTCAGGCAGAAGTTTAACTTCAAGTTGCCTTTCATTTTCACCTGACATTTCAGAGTGTTGAATATTAATACATGGCCTATATCCAGAGTTTTCGATCCTTGACAGAGGAGACACCGGTCTACTTTCAGAATATTTAATAAAATAATCACAATGTAGATTTATGAATCCTGATATTGCCAATTCAGGAAAGAGATGTTCCTCAGTTGATATCACAGATTCTGGTGACGACTGTCTAATATCTACCAACCAGTCCTGGAGAAAATATGAAACAATATCTGTAGACAATGATTCTGGAGGCAAAATTCTTTGACTTTCGTCTTTCCATAAACTCTCTTTACTCATTAAATCTCCTTGACTAATATTGGATTTTAAAGGTTCCAAAGATTCCTCACCTGGCTTTCCTCCTGAGTATAGTAAATAATAATCACAATACTGACTCCTTAGTTGTGCTCTGGAGGCTTCAGAAATTAACAGTTCATAGAATGAAAAACTGCATTGAGATGCCTCAGATTCCGGAGACGAAGACCTGGTGTCACTCTCTGACACCTCTGCTTCAGGAGCATCTGGCTTGTTCCAAGCAAATGGTTCATTAAGGCTGTTCTCAGTGTAGTCAACATTCAAATATAAAGGTAAAGAATATGCACTTGAATTTGAATGTAGATAGTAGTCACAATCTCCTGAAGTGAACTGAGAACCTGGACTACTATTTTTGTTTAGCTCAGTCTCACAGTCAGCGAATCCTGTTCTATATGATGGTATCTGTAACATAACAGAGGCTGGTGAATCAGCTCTATTCTCATAATACAGTTCGCCTAGACTTAAATCAGCATATTCTACATCTGACATCAGTAATTCTGGAGAATTTGATCTATCTGACCCAACAGACGACTGATCCGGGAGCAAGAGACATGTAAATTGTGGAACAGGAGAGTCTGGAGACAGGGGTCTATATTCATCAAGTGATGCGAGAGAAACAGGTGAATCTACTCTTTCCTCTTGGAATAATCCTTCCAGACAAATATCAGAACATTCCCACCCTGAAGTTTCTAACTCAGTTGAAGCTGACCTATTTCCTGAGAAAATTAAGTAATAATCACAACACAGATTGTCGTATTGGGGAACCGGTGAGTCAGGAGAAAGGGGCTTATACGCCTCAACAGACGCAACCGATTCTGGTGAAAGTGGTCTTGTGTAGGTGAACAAATCACCTAGATAAACAAGATTTCCATCATCTGAATATATTGATTCAGGGGAGAGCGGGTACTCTGAAACAGAAGAAAACTGTACAAAGTCCCATTCCATCTCTGCGTCACTTTCTGAACTGACAAATTCCATTGAGTCAGCAAATGAATCAGTTGACTCATTACATTCAATTTCAGAGAACACAGATTCAGGTGAATCTGGTCTTTCTTGTGGAAACAAATCCTCCTGACATAAATCAGTGTAGTCCAGGAGAAAATAGACTGACTCAGCAGAAAAAGATCTATGTCTAGACAAAGAAACAGAATATGCTGGTAATAATGGCCCATACTGTGGTATGGGGGAGTCTGGTGAAAGACATGCATATCGGTCAGTAGATATGACTGAGTCTGGTGAACATGGTCTACTATAAGGGAACAGATCTTCAAGCCAAAACTCATCACAGTCTATATCTGAAGTCACAGGTGAGAATGATCTATACTCTCCCTGTATCATTGGACACTCTGGTAGAGGTGGACTATACTCAGGCACTGGAGAATCAGGGGACAGTGACCTGTACTCATTCATAGATTCATAGGAGTCAGGTGAATCAGAATGCAATTCATCAGAGAACCCTCTAAGAGAATTTGAATCTAGCACACTGTCTGAGTCTTCCCAACTACACACTGGCTTTTCATACTCGTATATAGCTTTTAGATGAGATGCTTCATATAGAGGAACATTTAATTCAACCTCTGGTGATCGACATCCATCTGAGAAATGCATCTCATCATCTAATGAATCAGCATAGTCTAATGAATCAGCATAGTGTGGAGATAAAACCCTCTCCCCCAAAGGAGAGTCAGGTGACATAGCCCTATAATCACTAATTGACATCACAGATTCAGGGGATGACAGTATTGCCTTCATCATAATCTCTTCTCTCTCAGAAATGGGTATGAATCTGTACTCATCTTCAGATTCTATTTCTTTTCCATGTGCTTGTAATGCGAGTTGGGTGATGGGCATAGCAATGTTGCAAGTGATGGCCTTTGGCCTGTAGGATTTTTTTGTCCTGACTATTGCACTGTCACCATCTGGACTAGCAGAAGAGAAACTAAGGTTCCTCTCAGATGAGTGAATTGCCATAGGACTAGATCCACTAGGTGCCACATTTTGTTTCATCATGCTGTACTTAGCTGTGAATATAGTAGACTCAGTGGAGTGCACTTTGTGTAATTTTGAAACCTCTCCAGGTTCGTCAATGAAGGGCATGCTCTCTGGATGGGCACCATGGAGTTTTGTATCATCTTCCTGATCACCTGAGCCCAGGGATTTAAGACTTGCCTCGTCATGACCACAAAGCACTCTGTAAAAGTGGGCTCTGATCTCATCTATATGTTTCTGAGAGACTCTGCCTTTCTGATCCACATCTCGGTCTTCTTCAGCCATGGTCAGATATGTAGGGCACTGCTCAGATAACAGAAACGTGCTTGTGCTAGGGGAGATTTCTCTGCTAGTGGCTTTATCTGACTTGGGCTTGGCTTTTGGAGTAAAGTTAAACAATGCAGTGGAGACATAAGAACCAACTTGTGGTGTATCTCTAAAAATACCCCAAAGCTCATTGAACTCTGCCTCAGCTTGGTCTGATTCAGACTGGCTTACACCAATGTCTTTCGGTGCAGATATCCTTATTGATGATTCTTCATCACCTCTCACCAACTGTGGGCTCTGGCAGGAGTCATCTTGGACTTTGCACTCAGCATCATCTTGCATTGGCCTGGTGACACCTCCTAGGGGTGTAACTGCAACACTTGGGTAACGTTGATTGTCATTCCCTCTGTACTGGGGATCATCTACCTTAGATCCTAGCCTCCTCTGAGCTGCTTCTTTTGAGCAAGTAGACAAACTTACTTGCTCATCAATGTCGTCATTAGTTGTAGATTCTCGTGTAATGGCATCCTCTGACGTCCATGGATTTGGGTTCAATTCACTGAAACATAAAAGCAGGCTAGGTCATAAAATATGATTTGGCAGAAAGAGAGAGAGAGAGAGAGGACGCTGGCGCTCCTTGTTTTTCGCTTCTCCACCACTAGCTCTGTTGTGATATTTTAGCTGAAACCTTATTCATTGAGTTTTTTGTTTGTCTTAATTCGTTTTTAATATACTTTTTACCCCAAGAAGGGTCGTATGTTGAACAATCTGAGAACTAGCATATTCAGAGTCAATTTTAATAAACGTACTGTGGGATCTCTAATTCCTCCAGCAGGTCACCGTGCATGCTGTCTGAGTGGGTGTGTCCAACAACATCTGCCCACGAAGGCATGTCCAAGAGGGAAGCAACTGACAGGTCCTCTTCTGAGACGGCTGGGGGCGGCCTGCGGTCCGACTCCACCTGTCGCACCAGTCTAGGGCTCTCTACATCCTCTTGTACTGAAGATAGTGCTACTGACACTGACATAAAGAAACAACATTTTGTGTACATTTTTATACACAAGTGCATTATGCAGATATCCATCCACACACATTTATAATTTAGTAATTTATTTTTTATATCGTTGCTGTCGGGCAGAAACCTCCATATTTTAACTTTTTATGTTCTTTTTTACTTCATTACTTTTGGCACAAAATCTACAGCTCTGTAGATCGAATTACAAGATCTCCAGTTCCACCCGACAGCAACGATATACAAAGTGCAAGGTCAGAGCAATTGGCATGAAACATATTCAATTAACAATAGGGTAGGTGGTCGATGAATAGAGTGTTAATAAGTAACTAGTATGTGCTACAGAGTAACTAGGATAACGGATATACATCAAATGTAGCATCTATCAAAACAGATGACTAGATGACTGCTTGGAGATTACAGTGTGTTATAGTGTGGTTTAAAACATTCAAGATTGTGCCTTTGAATCGTTTTGTTTGATTGTTTGTTTTTTGTTTTCACATTCTATATCAAGTGTCAGTACCTTCACTGTGATCCAATGTCTTTTCTATCTCTGCGTAGGTTCTAGATGTTTGCTCTTGAACAGACTTGTTCATTTGGGTTTCAATAAGATGGACGATGTCCATACGGTTAATCTTGGTCAGCCTCTTGATCAGACAGTCCTCTGTGGAAGGATGTATCAGCCATGAAGATAGGCATTAGCGTTATATTAAACATGTTTTGGCCACATCAACAAAGACTGATTAAAGTTCATTAAACATTTCAGTCCATAATATCCTTCATGCAGTTGGTTTTAACTTGAACATGCCTCCGTCATAACATTCAAACGCATTTCAGGTAAAGTCGCCCCCAGATTCTCCTAGATATATTAGTTACCCTCATTTAAAATGTCTGGTACCCCCCAGGTCACAAGGCAGAAGGAGAAAAGTCATCCTCCATTGAGAAAGCTAGGCCCCATCGATAATTGACTAACTAGTGATTTTAGTATTAAGTGGCTCTGTAAGGACTATGTACTGTACCTGTGGCATGCTTTCCTTCCTGCTCAGTCCAGCGCTGCAGAAGGGCGTGGCTCTGCTCCTGGAGGGAATTGGGGTTCTCTGTCCTCACCAGCTGGATCTCATCCTCATTGAATTCCAGCTCCCGTGCCAGCTCTGTCAATTCATATACAGTGTATGTAAGTGTATGTATATCAAAATGTAACATTTGTTTCTGTGTGGTCCTTTCTGATTCTACACATTTATTCAGATTGTGAAATGACAATGAGTGAACTGCCACACACACACACACACACACACACACACACACACACACACACACACACACACACACACACACACACACACACACACACACACACACACACACACAAACAAACACACACACACACACACACACACACACACACACACACACACACACACACACACACACACACACACACACGTTTGGAAGAGTCAATCTGAAATCAACAAAACTGATATGTCTTTCTTACAGTATACAGTCAATCCTTAAGTTGTTATTTTGTTTCACATAATGTAAATTCAGCTCTGTCTGTACTGACATGACATTTCCCATTCTCAACGATAATATAAAATAATATATAACTTCAATAATGATGATGACATTGAAAATTCATTAGACATAAAATACTAATACTTTGGCTGCTTACCAGTCCAGCTGAACCCAAGGAGGTCTGCAATGATGGCCAGTGTCTCCTCTTTCCTGTCAGCATCATCCTGCCAATCCACTAGAAATGCCACCGGAGGCAAACATGACACCAAGTCATCATAGTTCATGATCCAAGGTACAAAAACAACACTGACTACAGCATTCAGTATTACAGGCCCCAGTCATCTTGAGTATACTTTCTGTGTATGTGACACCTTAGCCAGTGTTGTGCTCACAACACATAGCACAGTGACACGTTGTGAGCTTCTATATCTGCTATTTTGCTATCATTGAAAGTTTTCCACAATCTAATTGAATATTGTCACCTGTAATGACATGCCAAAAATAGGAATGCCAATTTGAAAGTGGAGAAAATAGATTTGTCTTTAACTATTCACTATGGCCTCTATGTTATAGGCTGTAACATCTGAATGGAATCAAATGGAATGGATAATGACACAATGGTGTGATTTTTCATTTGTCATGCTCATGAGGCTAAGTGTTGGTGATTTTCCTATTTCATCAAAACAATTGCACATCTTATAGGTTAATCACAGCATAAGCAATGAAAGCAATAAAGCTGGATTAGTAATTAAGTCATTAATAAGTGGATAATATAAGACAACTATGCTTTACAATGCCTACTCAAGTTACTGAAGAGCTACTGTAATAACACAGCCAGCCAATCTTGAGATTATGTATACAATACATATACAGTATATGGAAACAAAACAATAAGACAGCCAATACACCACAAAACAATACAACAAAACATAATATGAGAAACACACACATGACACAATGATAGACATGATACGATGACACAGCTCACGATAAAACAACACAACATGAAATGATTTGTGATGGAAATATTTCTTGAGAAAGAGAATGACAAAAAAAAAAGATTGTTGAAAAGGAGCAGAGAAAGAGCAAAGGGGGGCAAAACCCATTAACATCTGGGAATACCTTGCGTATGCTCTGGAGTTTGGTCATCGCTGATTCTCTGCATCTGAGTTTCGACTGTGTCATCCCAGATGGGCCTGGATTCAAACACATCCTCTGTGACTGAGGATGGTCGCACACGTGGCAAACGTTTGACATCAGGATCCAAACTGTTACTGTCGTATTTGAAGATAACAGAATCTGGACTCCTGTGATCAGCACTGTTAATATCCTCAGCATCTGATGAAGACCTGTTAGGCTCCTCAGTAACTGAGAGTTTATCTCTTTTTGCTTGAGAAGTGGAAGAGGACGAGTGAGGAGGTGATATTTGCTTAGTAAAGACAGGGAGTCTGGAGGGAGTTTGTTTGGATTTCACTACGAGATGGTAACTGTCAGAATGACTTCTGTTGTCTGTACCACAGCCTTTTTCTGGCTCACGAACAGCATCAGACTGAGCCCTGTGTTTTGAGTAGGTAGAATCATCCAGTTTATCATTGCCATTGTCAATATATATATTGGCTTCTTCTGATTTGACAGGAGGCGGGTCACTCTGATATTCTGCTGGGATGTCAAACCCTGCAACGTCACCGGAACGTCCTACTTTACTATGAGTTGAAGCAGGCATTTCAATAACTGAGCACTGGTCCTCTTCATCTTCCTCATCCTCTGGAGAGGATTCAGAGGAATCGTGGCTCTGTTCTGAGTACACAGATCGAGTAACAGTTGATGTGGCTGATTGAAGGTCAGCTATGGTAGAGTCTAGGTAGCCTAATCCAAGATCTTTGGGGCTTTCAACTTCACTCTGAGCATTAATTAAGCTCACCAAAGACGTTGGAGAGCCCACATGAACCTCCGTGGAGGTTCCAAGATCAGACTGAAGGAGTGGATGTTCACTTTCAGAATTATCAGTTGAGGTTTTAATGAGAGTTCTAGGTTTAGGAACTGGAACTTTTTCATGGGAACCATCAGTCACAGATGAAGGTTGGAGGGGGATCTCTGTTCCAGAAATACTGTAATCTAGCATAATGTGATCTTTTAGATCTTCTTCAGCCTCCTCTGGAACAACCTCATCCACTGGGTGTTCCCCTATGTGAAAGAAGGCATATCCATCTTCTTCAAAACTTCTTCTAGTCATGTCAATGGCACCTCCTCTGGTCATTTCAAATAGTTTTCCCTCCTGAAACTGAAATGGGCTGGGGGTCGCCTCTTCGGTTGGAGTTCGACCAGGTGTTGTGTCAGGTGTCCGTTTGTTATCTACAAGACCCAGAATCCTCTGTTCCTCTGCCTCAACTCGTGCATTGAAAGCTACATCATCGTCATCATCCTCACCCTCTTGGGTCGCACTCCAAGGCACTAACTCTCCAACAGTAACATCTTTCTCCAAGTAATGTATCTGTAACATTGCATCCTCACTATTAGCAGCTACTATGTATGTGTTGAGTTCATCAGTGCATGCTTCTGGTTTGGATGCCTCCTCAGTCTCTATTGATTTTGATAGGAAAAAGTGAGGCTCACTGATAGAACTTGAGCCATCAGGCTCACTATGCTTAGCTGCTGTTAAAGCTTCCACAATCTCCTTATCTTCAGAAATGTCCATTTCTACGTTTTCTTTCTTATACTCTTCACATTCTATATCAAATCTCTCAACCTCTCTGAGACTGGGAGTAAAAAATTGTGAACGCTCACCTGATTGACTGAAACAGTCTATGTCTGTACTTGAGCTGATATTTGTCCCCTCAGCATGTTCATGAGTCATTTCTGTCACATATCTTTTTTCAGAGACTTCCCCTACAACATTGTGGGATGAAGGTTGTTTAACAAGGCTACTGTCTATAACTAAGCCATCTTTTTTATCTCCAATTTCTGACATTGTAGAGACCTCAGAAGATTTACCATTGTTGGTTATTTTGGCATCCTGTTCCATTTCATCAAACATTTTGATCTTAGCAGCCATCATAAACATCTCCTCTTCTGGTGTAAATTGTCTTTTGGCAGCATTGTCCTCTTCGTCATCCTCTGTATTGTCTTTGCTGAGAGTACTGGGTGATATGCCTGTTGAAAGACCAGCTGAATCAGACATTTTGAGGACACTACTCACTTCGCCATCAATACAACTTGTTGATGAGAGAAAAGTTAAGTGTTTCTTACTCCCACTTTCCCCTTGGAATGTGTGCTGAATATTGTCCTGCTCACCGTCATCTGTGTAAATATCTTTGTCATGAGTAAAATCAGACTTAAGATGGGAGGCATAATCCTCATACACAGCTGTCTTTCCTGCCAAAGGGAACTGTTTGTCCTTTTCTTGAGTAGGACTTCCTTCTAAAGAGTCTGGACTGGGAGATTCTCTGGTGGGGCTTGGCTCGATAGAGTCTGGGCTAGTCTTTGTAGATCTGTCATCTGTGATAGGACTTGTCTCCAGCGAGTCTCTTTGAGAAGACCGCCTCCTTAGCCCATCATCGTGGAGGTTCTGTAGGTCCACGGGTCTTTGTGGGGCAGTATTACTGGATGCCAAGTGCTCAAATTCAGGTTCAAAGACATTTTGGTCAAAGGTTGCTGCTGAGTCATCAGATTGTGACACTGCAGAGGGCAAATTGTGGGAACCAGTCTCCACATCTGCAATGATGCTATCTCTGATATTTATCTCTTTCTTTTCTGTTGTTCTGTTCCTTGTCAGGAAAACTTGTTCGCAACTCTCATGAACAACATCCTCTATTGGATGGCTGTGGGACTCCACAGGCCTCTCATGTAGATATTGATTCAGGTCACTACTGAGTAGTGACAACATGCCTGACATTTCCTTCTCCATTGCAGGTTGTTGGTGTGAAGTCTTTCTTTCAATCTGGACCTCTTGAAACGGCTTCTCCTCTATGGAAGAAGGGGTTGATTCTTTGGCGCGTACCCCCTCTGACAGTTTTTCATCTTTCTCGCCATCAGTCATATCCATAGTGTCTCCTATTGGTGTCATTTCATCTGCTGTTGGAATATTTTGCTTTTCATCAGTGGACGATAGCACCTCCTTAGAATTGTCGGTTTTAAGAACAATTTCTTCCCATTTCTCCTGGACAACAACCTTCTCTGGAGGCCTTCTGATCAGAGGCCTCTCCTCTAAGTACTGGTCCAAGTCACTGCTTAGCACTGATAGCATGCCTGAACTGTCCTTCACTGTTGTAGATGATTGAAATGAGACTTTTCTCTCTATCCGGACCGCTTCAAATGGCAACTCCACAGACGAGGTCATTTCTTTGGCCTCTCCAACCTCACTTGTTGCTATGTCATTGCCTGTAGCCTCATTTTCTCTCATCACATAATCTGTCTTGTGTATTCTCTTGTCTACTGTGGACAATATATGTTTATCAGTGGATATGGTGAGAATCTCTTTCTTGCTGTCCTTTGTCAAAATTACTTGTTCAAACTTCTCCTGGACAATGTCCTTCTCTGGAAGCCTTCTGACAACAGGCCTCTCCTCTAAGTACTGGTCTAAATCACTGCTCAGCATTGACAGTATGCCCGAACTGTCCTTCTGTGTTGTAGATGATTGATATGAGTCTTTTCTCTCTATCCAGACCTCTTCAAATGGCAGCTCAACAGAGGTTGAGGTAATTTCTTTGGCCTCTCCAACTTCATTCTTTGCTATGGCATTGCATGTAGTCTCATTTTCTCTCATCACATTATCTGTCTTGTGTATCGTGTCATGTACCTTGGACAATTCATCTTCATCGGTGGAGCAGGTGAGAATTTCTTTCTTGCTGTCCTTTGTAAGAATGACTTGTTCAAAACGTTCCTGGACAACATCCTCCTGTGGTTGCCCAACAGCAACTGGCCTACCATCTAGGTACTTGTCCAAATCAGTATTCAGGAGTGACAACATGCCTGACATATCTTTTACTGCCTGTGATACCAGGTAATTGGATTTTCTCTCTATGCGTACTTCTTGGAGATGAGGCTCTATGTTAATTTCAGTGTTTTTCATCACTTTGTCCTGTATGACTTTAGTATCAGTTTGAGAAGGAATTAATTCTTGTGCATTGCCAATGGTTGTAGATCCTAATGCCACCTCATTAACACTCATGTCCTCTGAATCTGTGGGATAAACATCTACTCCCACAGTGGAGGTTAACTCAGGGCTCATTTGAGGGGTCAGAGCCATCCCTTCATGTTTATCACTCTCTCCTGAGCTGCAATGTCTAATGTCTATGCTGGCATCTGAGAACACAGCCATACCTTCATGCTTGAGACTCTCAGGGCTTTCAGAGTCTAACTGATAGTTCTCATCCCCTGTCTTTGAGGTCTGTTTGAACAACTGATACTCTGGACTTTCTTCAAGCTCAGCCTTTATGTCAGCACTGAAGTCTTCAGAGGGTCTGCGGTCAGGGCTGATTTGCATGTCTTCAGATAGCCTCATATAAGTGTTAGTGCATGGTTCCTGTAACTGCATTGGGTTGAGGCCCTTCCCTGACAACTCTTTCTCCACTTTATCTATACTTTGGATTTTCTCTTCGGAATGACCAATAGTATTTGATTCCTCAGAGCTCTTTCTCAAGTCTATCCTTTGCTCCTCTAGCCTTATGTTGTCAAGTGTCTTAACATCACTCTGTGGTAAGGACACTGTGGGAGTTTGAGTTTGTAAAGGTGGAAATTCTGTGTTGTCAATTTCAGGACTTTCTATTTTTACGACAGCTATGGCTTTATGTTCAAAAAGACCTTCTTTATTTTTTGAAGGGTCCTGCCCTGTCTGGAATGCTTTCATTAGTTCTCTGACAGACATAGTCTCCTCCAATCTCTCTGTCTGAGATCGGGGGGATTTAGGAGACTTAGGAATTTCAGGAAGTTCAGGCATATCTGACTCCATCTTCCTCGTGGCAGATATATTTTGAATGACTGATGACTGAGGAAAACACTGGCTTTGCTCCTCTTCAACTTTTTTCTGTATTGCTCTGACCCTATCCTTTATAGATCCAATAGATGTCTCAACCACACGAGGAGATTCTGGTGGCTCCAGGACTGAGGGAGGTGCAAGGCTTGTATCCCCCAGAATAACATCCCCATCCAGGGACTCCTCAGAGCTCATCCTCTCCAACTCTCCCTCAGACATGCTGCATCCAGAGCGTTCCCTATCTCTAAGTTTTTTCCTAATTGGTTTCTTGATATCTGGTGGACGTCTTTTGCCATCACGCTTTAGAACAACCTGCTCAAATCTCTCCTGGATATTATCCTCTTGAGAATCACTTTTCATTAAAGGTCTTTGTTCTAAGTAATGGTCCATGTCCATACTGAGGTGTGTGACCATGCCTGACATGTTTCTGACCTCAGATGATGGAAATGAACTGCTCCTCCTCTCAGTATAAACCTCTTCTAATACAGGTTCCATAATCATAGAGGGAGTCTCCATTTTTGTTACAACATTCTCTGTTTCCGAGAGTAATACTCCGTCCTCTCTGCTAACTGTACCTCCTTCCCGCAGAATGTCTCCAACTTTATGCAGCTCCTCTTTAAACTGTACTACTATCTCAAAAGGCTCCCCTGATACATTGTCGGCAATCATTCTCACTCCAGCAGCCCCTCTTTCATCGGCTGAGGTGGAGAATTCCATTGGCTCTGTTGTCAAAATGGCAGTCACTTTTATGAGGTCATGCTTCATGTCTGACACCTCAGAGAGGAGGTCTGGGCTTGCCAGTGTCGCAGGGTCAAGAGGTTGATTGGTCTGCAGGGAGAATGTCTCTGTTGATTCGGTTTCGTCATCTTCCATAAAAAAAAAAAACAGTTCACAACCAAAGAGGGTAAAGAACATAAGGGAGAAATGAAGTTGGGGAAGAGAAGACATCGGAAAATTGTGGTCAAGTCAGGGCAGTGACATTAAAATTCATCTTCAGTTCAGAGAGTAAGGAGAAGACTGACAGGATACAGGATAAAGGAGACTTGAGAAGGAACGTAATTGGACGAAGCCAAAGAGATTGGGAAGGGACAGGAGCAGCGATGGCAGAAGCGAAGCAAACAGAAGAGGAAGAGGAGGAACAAAATGATATGAAGAAGAAATAACTTGGGTGTTCATGTTTGACATGTCCATAAGTAGAACACAGGAAAGTAGTCTACAAAAAGAATCCAAGGGAACAACAGAGAGATCTGAATATGGATCCAATGGACAGAGGCATAACAAACAAAATATCTCAAGATTGTTGTTGACATGAAGAGTCATGTCTACTTACAAATTAAAATGTCAAAGCAGAAAAATCATAGTAAAGCTGTTAGTTAATATTAGTAGAGTTTAACTTAGAGGAAAAACTATGAATAAATATCCACTCACTAAACGAATAAATATATTATATGGGTATACTGCAAAAGTACAAAGTAATTAAATGGACTATAGTGACATGACACTTGGGAATCTTTGATTGATTAATCACAACCTTAGTATCATTAGAATTTGATTTGTTATGACAAAGCATTCCACTTTTTATATCAAAATGAACATCTTTTACACAGTTGTAGCAACTTAATATAAAAGATGGACACATTTGTGCCTTGTTGTTATTATGACTCCTGATATGTCTTTGGGACCTCAATGACCTATTCACAGCAGACAAAATGGTGGCTGTGTGAATATGGTCTGTATATGAGGCTCATACAAAGATGACATCAGACAGGGACATCTGAAGACAATAACTATGTAATGAAATACATAGTTCATACTAAGACATATGCATAGGTATGCAAATAACTGAAGTTCAGTGCAAGTCAAATATGCTATTTTACTCAAAGTATACTGTATATGTTAATGGAGATAAGAATGACTGAAATCATACAAAAATAATTATAAGAATATAATCAAAACCAACAAATGTGAAATACATTTGAAAATACAAACAACATAATATTGTTTGTATGTCTGGGTCAAGTTATTTACATGCAGAGCAAAGGAATTTTTTGGCATGCTATAAGGGGTTTCAGGAAGTGAACAAATGTAAAGTTCAATGGAATATTTATATTCTTTAATGTCCTTTGTTGAGTCCACAAAATTAGCATTGAGATCGTTGAAAATCACTTTAACCCCCCCCCCCCCCCCCCCCCCCCAAAAGAAAAAAAAAGTATTCCTTTGATCTTTACATTTCGAGATAAAGGTGTAGAAAATAGATAAATTAAGGTGCAACATGGATGGGACTTAAAGACAGGGGAATGCAGTGCATATCAGCCTTAGCATAGCGACCAGAGACCAATAGGTAACTAAGAGACTGTTAGTAGTAGAGAATGTTATTATATAATACTCTATGCCTAGCATTGTTACATATTACAGGACTGGATTCATTGTGTTGTTGCAGGATACTAGTTATTCATTGTGATTCCCTGCAGTTTTGCTGAACTCTAAATGAAATCACCCCTTCATACAGTATGTAGAAATGTTGTATGACCCTATGAGCAATACTAACAATTGAAAATGTCAAACATTTATGGACATAATTGGTCTATTTTAATACCTGAAAATATGACAACTTAGAAACAAAAGGTTTTTGTAGGACACACAACTATAATAGATTTTTGTTATAACGAGAAGACAACTAATAGAAAACATCAAAGCTCAACTTACATTTTTTGTCACTCTTCTCACTCTGCAAGAAAGGATGCCCCAAAGAAATCGTAGTTAGATATGACTCTTTTTTTCTTTTTCTTTTCTTTTTTATGGGACGGCAGTATCATGTAAACTACTTACCTCATCATCTACATCTTGGTCTGAATCAGACTCCTGAGGAAGTGAATACAACAGAGAAATAACAAACATTACTGATTAACAAACACCTACTTCTGTTGTTACAAGTATACACAGTGCATGAAACTGAGCTTTACCTTAGAGTATGTTGGGAGGGTGATATTGAGGTTACAGATTGCATTGTGGTTAAGACTACGGTACGTCCGTGGATCCTTGGTGAATGACAGACGACCACATGGCTCCTGGGCTGTGTCCCGAATCTGTCAGTAAAGTCAGGTCCACAGCCCATTAATTACATGAAGGCTGATTTGTGTGTCTCAAACAGAGAGATTCCAAATATGTACATGCATAACCTTACTTTGATGAACAGGGCAAGACGGTTTTCTTTGAAGGCGAAGAAGCTGAACACATGGTGCTGTCCACTTTTGGTAAGAGGCACCAGATTTCCGAAGCAGTCTGCGTATATAGGCTTTCCCTCTAGCACCTGACACAGAATATAACAACTGTTTTAAAAATCTAAAATAAAATTGGAAATAAAACGATCATACCTTATAATGTTTTGTCATTTCACTCAATGCAGTATGAGAACTTATGCTAGCCATTTTATTGCAGTGACTATGAGGCTATTACAATTCAATTCAATTCAATTAGAACGGAAGACTCACTCCCGAGCTTCCACCTTAGCCCATACACTTACCGTAGCACTTAACTATACCCTCAATGACCATACACGTAATTTATATAACATTTCTATTTTTAGATTTTACTTAGATTACTATTTCTATGCATTTGATGTATTGATGTGATGTGCTCTGGATTAAGAGCGTCTGCTAAATGCCTAAATTGTAAAATTGTTATGACTTGTTAAATCACTTGCACTGTTGTGAAATGTGGTTCTGTTTCCCCATGGTATTCAAGTCAGCATTCTAATGTTAATAACTGGTTAGTAAGCTAATTAACAAAAAACGTCCTCATAGTTTCGAGTTGCACCTCTGGTCTCCCTTATGATCTTCCTGTTTCACACATACTGTAACTCTTTCGCTTCTTAATCCAATCTTTTCTTTCCTATTACCACATTGGATGTTGCTTCCCTCTGCATACTGTAGTTAATCATTCACTCTACCTCCACTGTTCTGACACATTCCTCTCCCCTCATTAGGCCCTACTCCTTCTCACCTCTACATCTCGGCTTCGGGCCACTTCGGTAAAATTCTCTTGCTGTTCCAGGGTCTTGTCCATTTTGTCATCGGTCATGCAGAAGCAGCGCAGGCGGGCCTCGATGGGGTCCAGTGTCTTGGCAAATATAACAAACTTGGCCATGTAGGGTACACATATAAGCTCCCTGTACAGCTGTGTGGAGAAATTGACTGACTCCTGGATCTGCCGGCAATCTATCAGCCAGAACCTATGGGTTAGAATGAACAAGAGTGGAACAGTCAAACCATCACTGATTACAACCTATCAATCACACACTTTTGTAAGGCAGATATATGGCAACTAGGTAAAATGGCCACACATTGGCAATATACAGTCATTGACAAACCCTCATGGAATCAGATTAGCATAGTAACATACTGTTCACCAAGTAGTAGAGCACCAGTACTTAAGTAATTTTTTTTGAGTATCTGTACTTTACTTGAGTATTTGTATTTTTGAACGCTTACACTCCACTACATTTCAAAAACAAATATTGTACTTTTGACATGAATAGTGAAAATATTAGATCTAAAAGCTCTGGATCAGAGCTTGTAGATGTGCTATTTACTATATTATTGATACTTTCTGCAATATATACAAAATATGTCTAAATATCTTCAATGCAGCTATTAGGTAGGCATTTGTTTTTAAAGCATGCACTTTTGAACACTGAAGTATTTTTAAAAGCACATACTCCAGTACTTTAACTCCAGTACAAATTTGACAGAGCAACTTAGTAGTTGAGTAATATTTGACTTTACCTTGCTGATACATTTGTGGTGAAGGATACACATTGGTTAACAAAGGTGAGGGGTGTGGAGCCAGTAATGTCCTCCCATTGGGCTGGAGTGGTTCCACCTGAAACACAGAGGTTGCTTTTATTGCCAGACTACAAAACAGGAATATTCAGACGGTGGCACAACATATATGTGTGTGTGTGTGTGTGTGTGTGTGTGTGTGTGTGTGTGTGTGTGTGTGTGTGTGTGTGTGTGTGTGTACGCGCACGTGTGTGTGTGTGTGTGTGTGTGTGTGTGTGTGTGTGTGTGTGTGTGTGTGTGTGTGTACGCGCACGTGTGTGTGTGTGTGTGTGTGTGTGTGTGTGTGTGTGTGTGTGTGTGTGTGTGTGTGTGTGTGTAAATAATAAACGACCGCATGTCTGTCTGTCCGATGTCTGTCTGATATACAGTACACGCATGCTGACATCACTGATACTAAACAGTGCCCAAATTTGGAGATAACCGACATCACTGATACTGCTGCCTGTAACAGCCGCATGCTGAGACAGTGCCCAAGTTTGGAGATGACTCCAACATTACTCCTGAGACTCCTATATTCAATCCCATACGGTGCACACCCATATATATATACACGCACGCACGCACGCACGCACCACGCACGCACGCACGCACGCACGCACGCACACACACACACACACACACACACACACACACACACACACACACACACACACACACACACACACACACACACACACACACACACACACACACACACACACACACACACACTAGTCCTGTGCCCGGGGGGTGTGCACATGCACAAGTAATGTTGGAGTGAAGCAACACATTTGAATGACTTTTTACATTTTTAATGGGTTGTGGCTCCTGGACCCAGAACCGGTCAACAGTTTCTAAATGTTGAATGTTGAGGTCTCTCTTGCAAATCCTTGCAAATCACACTGACCATAATCACACCAAACCCATGTCCAAATGTAACCCTCTCTAACTTCATGCCTAGTCAACACAATGCATCATGGGTATGATAATGTCAGTTCAGGAGCCATTAAATAATGGTCAGAATCTTTTTTTAATGCTCTGTCACCAGAAACAAGACTTGGAGGTGGCAAAAGCTTGTGATGTACAAAGGATGCTGTATTATAGTATGTAGGCCTACAGTATGCACTATACCTTAGTTAGTTAAAACAACATAGTGGTATCATGTTGCTGGAAACTTTAGTCTACTTACCAGTAATACTGCACAGCAATCTCAAGGTGGGGTTCTCCCCACTAAACTCATTGGGTGCGCTATCATTGGGGCTCTTGGGAACCGGGATTGTCATTGTGATTGGCTTGTGGAACTTCCTCCTTCTTGGTTCTAGCGTGACGATTGGGCTGAATGTGGCCTTGTTACCCAGAATCTTCTTCACTAGGTCAATATTGATTGGCTGTGCCTATGAGGAAGAACAAGAAACAGACTCATATAGTTACCGCTGCTTTATTCAGTATGTAGTTTCGTGCAGTGTTTCTAAAAGGGCAACCCAGGGACCCCCAAGGGATCCTTTAGGGCAGTGGTTCTCAGCCTGTGTATAGAGGGTATATGCACATTTCTAAAGTGACAATTTAAGGACTTTTTAATACTGCTAAAATGACAAATTAAACATTGGCCAAATTGTCAAATATTAGAGGCAGAAAATTAGAAAATAGCAGATCTACATGCTCACAACGCCTCGCATTGTGAGCATGTAGATCTGCTATTTTCACAATAGAACCGTGTTATAAAAAATGTAATACCTCAACTCTTAGGGTGTCTTAGGGTGTCAGGGTGGGGTCCCCAGTTAAAATATGATTATTTTGGGGGTCGCAGTCTGAAAAGGTTGAGAACCACTGTTTTAGGGGGTTCCATGGGGTCCCAAGCAAAATTAGATAATATTACTGTATAGGATCAAAATCGGTTTAAACACTTTAACGTCTTAAACACTTTAACCCTCTATTCTACCTGTAGTCCAACTCTGATCTTCTTGGTGAGGGCTCCCTCAGGGAACACAGCCTGGACCTGAGGCACCAGGGTGCTGCTCAGCACACCACCTTCCGGGCCTATCAAATGGCTGTCCTGCTTGATCCTTGACACTACTGCAAAGTACTGCGGGAAATCCCGGGTGATGATGCGACATATTCTTTTCTTCTCCAACTCCTCTGGGGAATCCAGCTCTGAAAGGCAAGATCAGAGGTAAGGACCACTCCAGTGATTTCATCCTCAATGCAACAGTCCTGTTAGGGACTACAATACCACCACACAAATGAAACACAGTAGAGATAAGAGTCGAGAACCAAACCAATATAAATGACAATAAAAAAACCTCGGTTCGAAGTGGAGCGGTGAATCTGAGCAGCTATACCCTGTCTGTGTGTGTGTCTAGTCTGCACAACAGTGCCCTTCTCAATCTGTTCCTGTCTGTCAGTAGATTACAGTATACTGGTGTGAGTAGGCTGCGAAACAGTGCCCTCTTCTGGTCACCAATTGCAGCTATTTATGCTGGACGGGACACACAAAGCTATCCATTGGAGTTTCACCGCTCCAATAAAGATAAAATAGATTTTGGCCCTAGATCTTAGCATTGGGTCTCTGAAAGAATTAACATACAGAGGGCTTGGAGAACAAGGGTACTGTATGTGACATTTTGAGAATTGACAGCTTTACATTGATTGTAATAATTGTATTAAAAACAACATATTTTAGCAATATATACTGTAGGCTTTAATTCATATATTGTAAAATATTCATTTATTTATTTGTGTTATTTATATTTAATTAAATGATCACAATCAATGAAAAGCTGTCCTGTAAAATGTCTGAAAATGCCACTTATGCCCTTTGCGCTCCAAGCACTGAATATAATGTGTAGACTATCAAAAACTGTAAATTACAATGGGTACTGTATATATGAATGAATGTGATCGCTTATCTTTATTTCCAAAGAGCGTGTACGAATGCACACTACGTTTACATTACGTCTGTACCCTCTCAGAGAGGGTGTACACGGAGTAACCCAGTTCCATTTGTGGAGAACATCCCAGGTCATATTCACCCTCATCCATGCCGTTGAGTATCTGGTTGAGCTCCTCCTCAGTGTAGTCACAGTGGTGCTCCCTCCAGCTCTCCCCGGTCTCACTCCTCAGGATCACCAGCTCTCTCTCTGTCCCCCGCAGAGCAGCGAAGTGGGGGATCTCTACAATCACAGGCCTGAGAAGAAATATGGGGGTTTATGTCACATAACATGAGATGAAACCAGCAGCAGCAGCATGGCAAAGGGGGCCGACTTACAGTAATGTGAGACAGGGTGGGAACTAATAAAAAATGTATTCTATTCACAGAGAAAAATAACAATCTTGTTTAAAGAAAAAAGGAGTGTGCAATGCATGCAGCAAAACAAGGGAATAATTTACGAGAAATTAAACAAAACACAAAAAGAAAAAAAAAATCCATCCATAATCCATACAATCATAAAGGTATGTGTGAACTGATAACGTGCTGGGATAGACAAAGGCAAGCGAGAGTAACGCAACCTTAAAAGAAAGCCACAGGTTGAGAGGATTTGATTTCAATGAACCCTTGAATAGGGTGGTGTGGAAAGGTATGACTGGGTAGGGCTGGGCAATTCATCAAAAATATATCAAAACTGATATTTACTTTACTTAAATCTTGCTCATGAAGGTTAATCATGAAAGAAAAAATCAACAGGAACATTTTTGAATAGATTTACTAATCAATTTGCGCATCAAGCGCTGGGGGTTCAAATTAAACGCCCGGGCTACTATTTGGAAATATACTGTATATGTCATTGTACAGTGATGGTGTACAAAAAACAGTGAAAATGGCTGATCTGCAAGCTCACATCGTGTCACGGTGCGAAGTGTTGTGAGCTTGTAGATCTGCTAATTTCATTATTTATTTGTTTTAATAAGCGTTCATTAGCCGTAATCGGGGAAGTCGTATCGCCCAGCCCTATGACTAGGGTGCTAGAGGGGTGGTGTTGCCCTACCCGAGGAACTTGGTCCCTGGAGGACCCAGCTGCAGGATGCGACTGACTAGACTCTCCCCCTCGTTCAGAGGGGGCGGAGCCGTGGGAAGGTGGAGCTTACTGATCCGTACGCAGCACAAAGAGGGGAGCGGAGAAGAGAGCATGAACACACATGCACACACACGCACGCACACACACGCGCACACACACACACACACACACACACACACACGCAAACGCACTCACTCTCACACATACTCAAACACACTCGATCATCACGTTCCCTAACCCTAACCCGATTCTACATTAAACTTGCACTATGTAACTTTCCTCTTCTAATCCGGAGTGCTGACATTTTTACCATTGAGCGAATAGAGCCTGCATGCTTGCTCAGGGGATGAATTGATTCGTGTCAGATCCTGCGTCTACAGTAGGTGAGACATGGCCTTTGACACAATCTAAATATCTCAATAGAAGAGCAGGGAGACAATATATAACCACAATTGTACAAGTTATATTGTATTAACATACTCTACCATACAGATTGGTCAAAAATACATTTTATTCCTTAAAAAAATACATAGCGCCACTTTAACTACACATTAATGCGTCAATAATAATTATAATAATTAAATACTTTTAATTAACATGTATCATTCTGAAAGGGGACAATCTTTGCATAATAACATTTTGGTATTATGTATAATAATAATGTAATATATGTATAATAATAATGTAATATGTTGATCCTAATACTTGAGTACTTCAACTTATGTTAAGTCTCGAATGCAGGACTTTTACTTTTAACAGAGTATTTCTCCTCCTACTTTCAGTTAGATATCTGAGTACTTCCTCCACCACTGCATGTAGACACAGAATACACCGTATACACTCCAATCACATCCAGTGCATGTAGACACAGAATACACCGTATACACTCCAATCACATCCAGTGCATGTAGACACAGAATACACCGTATACACTCCAATCACATCCAGTGCATGTAGACACAGAATACACCGTATACACTCCAGTCACATCCAGTGCATGTAGACACAGAATACACCGTATACACTCCAATCACATCCAGTGCATGTAGACACAGAATACACCGTATACACTCCAATCACATCCAGTGCATGTAGACACAGAATACACCGTATACACTCCAATCACATCCAGTGCATGTAGACACAGAATACACCGTATACACTCCAATAACATCCAGTGCATGTAGACACAGAATACACCGTATACACTCCAGTCACATCCACTGCATGTAGACACAGAATACACCGTATACACTCCAATCACATCCAGTGCATGTAGACACAGAATACACGTATACACTCCAATCACATCCACTGCATGTAGACCCAGAATACACTGTATACACTCCAATCACATCCACTGCATGTAGACCCAGAATACACCGTATACACTCCAATCACATGCTCACCCCAGGAACTGGGCACCAGTAGGGCCCACTTCTATGATGCGTCCTGCCAGCCCTTCTCCCTCCACCATAGGGGGCATGGAAGCCAGCCGGTGTCTCTTCACCAGCCTGCATGTCACCCGTGTGGGCGCGGAACACTTCCTAGGCGGCACAATGATGCGCAGGCCATTGTGACGGCAACCGCGCATGGCTCCGCCTCGGGCATCAACCATGAAGCTGACCAGGAAACTGTACAAAAAGTATGAATGTGGCGAATGAAGGAAATAAATAAATATCAATAGAGTAAAGGACATGTTACAGATGTACTGTAAAATCCTTCACTCCGACAGTGTACAAATGTAATCAAATGGACCCTTACGGGTTGTAAGGGTCTATTTAGTTATATTTGGACCCTCTCAGAGTTACAAATGGATAGATTAACAGTGAGGATTTTACTGTGTACTCAAGCATGTAATATGTAGCTAACACAGAGGAACTTCATGCAGGCAAAGCAACTGAAACGGACAGAGCACTGCTCTGTGACATCGATCTGTGGCGATAGAACAACCACAACCAATGTTTCACCGGTGATAAAAGAACACTGTTCAGTTAGGGTTAGACAGGAGAGTGAGGAGAGCTTTAAACATGCTCTCCCAAGTCGATCTTTCGCATCAAAGAGGAAATTACAGTAGATCCAACCACTGGATGATGTCAGACAAGCGAGCATTAAGTATCTATTGAAAGACATCTGCGACAAGCAAATTGACCCAAATGGACCCTTACAATTTCCTTTGGATCAATGTTCTCAGACTGAAATGAACACTGAGGATTTTACTGTCTAGACAGGACACATGCAAATTAAGTTAAGGCTAGCATAAAGATAGTCTTATCAACGACAAAGTAAATCATGCACGGCATTCATGTCAACATATAACTTGTCAGAATATGCCAAATTAAACCAGAAAGATGTGGATTACCGGGTAGAGGGGAAGAGGAGATAGACAGACAGAGAGAGAGAGAGAGAGAGAGAGAGAGAGAGAGAGAGAGAGAGATCGGAAGAGAGACAGAGAAAGACAGATTGAGAATGAGAGAGAAGTCAATATGATGAACATCACCTGCTGTTGTCATGGTCTAGGCACGGTGAGGAACGGCTAGAAGCAGAACACAACAAACACGGTCACAAACACAGCGACAAAGAGCGAGAGGAAAGAGAAAGAACAGGAGAGAGAGAATAAGAAAAACGTAGAGGGAAGGAGTGAAATACAGGTACATTGACGGAAAACCTAACCAGAGATAGAGTACGGAGCACGGGAAGAGGATGGAACAAAAAGATTATTAGAAATTGTGAGGGGGTGGACAAAACAAGGGTGGAGAAACCTGAGCCCCTCAAAACTGAAACATGTGCAGCATGTTCACAAATCAAATAAACCGTAAAAGATATGGACGATAAATATATAGGAAATAACAATGGTGCCTGTGTTTCAGTGTGTTTATGTGTGCATGTATTATATTGTATGTTTGTGAGTGAGTGAGTGGGTGAGTGGGTGAGTGAGTGAGTGAGTGAGTGAGTGAGTGAGTGAGTGAGTGAGTGAGTGAGTGAGTGAGTGAGAGAGTGAGAGAGAAAGATAGAGAGAGCACTCATGTGCGTGTGTGTGTGTGTGTGTGTGTGTGTGTGTGTGTGTGTGTGTGTGTGTGTGTGTGTGTGTGTGTGTGTGTGTGTGTGTACTAACCCAGAGTGTAGCAGGCTGCTAGACAGCAACACATTATCAAGGTGCTCCGCGCCCCAGCTCAGTCGATATGAGTCCTCCTTCATAGATAAAGCTGACACCTACAGAGCGCCAAAGATAGTGATGCAAAGGTTAATTCCAATAATAACAGTGATGGATGGTAAACCTCCGTAACTGAGTCAGACAGATCACTTTATCTCCTGATTAATACTTGGTGGCGCTCGCCAGTGCCATGCGTTGAAAAATTGCAGATCTACAAGCTCACAATGCGGCGCACCTGTAGATCTGCTATTGTCGGTGCGCGACATGGCACGCAACCAAGTATAAATCAGGCATAAGTACAGTATGATGATTCTTTCTCACCTGGTGGCTGGTAATCATGTCTTCTATCAGAAACCCCTCTCTCTGGTGGAAGCTTTGAGTAAGAGGAGTCTGGTTGGGCCTATTGGGACATTATGATATGAAGCAGTCAGTTCTGGGTGTGTTTATTGTGGGTAACGTATGCAACCACTGTACACATGCATATTTTTTATATCTTGGTTAATGACAATGTATCACAGACAAAAATCATGACTGCCAGCTAGATGGAAAGTAAATACTTTTTGGAATGTGTGCGCGTGTGTGTGTGTGTGTGTGTGTGTGTGTGTGTGTGTGTGTGTGTGTGTGTGTGTGTGTGTGTGTGTGTGTGTGTGTGTGTGTGTGTGTGTGTGCGTGCGCGTGTGCGTATGCGTGTGAGTGTGAGTGTGTGTCTGACCTGTCAAGGTTATGGCTCATGTAGCTGAAGCCATCCAGGTAATGTCCAGGTAACGAGTCATCTCCCAGCTCTCTGAGGTCCTCTGCTCTCAGATATTCCCCTCCATCTCCGGTCATAGTATCTTCACCTGGAGGAAGGAACAGGAGAAATGATCAGACAGAGCCACGGTCGGTCAGTCTGTGAATCAAGAGACCCACAATCGTGGTGGATCTCACAATGTCCGCCACACTTCTCTCTACTACCCGTGCAGTTAGTTTACACCATCACATGAATGCATTCTCTCTGCACAGTAAAATCCTTAAAGGAGTAGTTCACCCCAACACATGACTTATTTTCTGTTAATTACACACACCATGAAGCCTTGAATTCATGGAGATTTCTTTGTTTTTGTCGCATTCCTGAGACAATAATCTGATGACTGGTGGAGTCTCCGGGAGAAGAGTCAAGAGTTTCCTACTGAGTGACCCAGTCATCAAAGTATTGGCTTAGGAATGCGAGAAAAAAGAAATAGTGAGGGAAATATGTAACAAAAATAGGCTCCAGCAGAAAGCGTGAACATTTGCACCCAGGAGTAGTTTTGTGCGCTGAATTAAAAAAATGACAGATCCTAGCATTTTCCCCATGGGATCTGAATGTAAAATGAGAATTAAAGATGTCCACCAACGTTTTTGGTTTAATTAGGTTTTGTATTATAATCTTTGTTACCTCATGACTTTTAAACGTTGGCGGCCATCTTTAATTATCATTTTACGACCAGATCCCATGGGTTAAGTGCTTGGATCTGTACATTTTTTAATTCAGCACACAAAAATACCCCTAGGAGCAAAATGTCACACTTTCTAGTTTCTACTGGAAGTGAACAACTTTTTCACATATTTCTCTCAAAAAAAAAAGAAAAAAAAAGAAAGAATCTCCATGAATTTAAGGCTTCATGGGGTGTGTAATTGATAGAAAATTAGTCATCAACTACTCCTTTAAACGAACACTGAGGATTTTGCTGTGGTATAACACTTGTATTTCTGCCTGTAAAAACAAAGGGATTTCCCTGAAATAGATACTTAACCACTTAAACCCTTAATTTTCCAACTTTAATTATTTAACTCTACACCAATATCTTTTCCGGAAATAGCCGATCTACATGCTCACACCGCATCATAAGGTGATGTGTTGTGACTTGTGAGCTTGTATCTGCTATTTTCGGGCAAATGTTCGCAATGGTATATGGTTCATGTGGTTAAGACATACAAGTACAATACGTAAGTACACAACAGCAAAAACCAACCACACTGATTTAGAGGTTTTTAAGGAGGAGTTTTTCAAGGCAGACTAGGGCAGACAGGATTTAAGATGGTAAGTGTGAGGTAACATACACTGCAGACAATGTTTCTCTAAATGTATAATTTTTTTTCTAGGATTAAAACCATTGCAGCATGCTTCAACCGATTTTTATAATGCACAAGAACACAGAGGCTGACTATTGCCTCAAGTACACACTGGCAGGCAGGGAAGGACAGAGTGGTTGTCTGTCAATTGTCCAGTACCTTCCACCTCCAGAAACACTTCATCGAATAGCTCTTCATCCATGAGCTTCAGTGCTACAGAACACACAGTTTTATGAACCACAGCTACAAAACTAAATACATCACCCACAATCCATGTCTTAAAATCAACAGGGGAAAGGGTGCTACTCTGGCTTTACTTTGCGACTTGTGACTATAGATTTTGTATTGTGCCAGCGCTTGAAAGCGTTGCCCCATCGACACTCCGTTGGAGCAAGAGAGTGGCTTATAATAAATAGTTGCTTGTTCCCATGTAAAAATTAAGAGGATTCCTTCTGTGTTCAAAATAAGGTAAAATGTATGCTTTGAAAAACATAACTAGATGAATGTCCATCATTTTGTCAAGTGATTATTCGCCAAGGCATACAGTAAATTAGGCTTCACTCACCCTCTTCATCAGACACATCCAGCATCTCAGTCATCGTCTCTGGAACATTCAGCTTATGTTTCTCTGTAACCGTCTGCTGTGACACCCATTCACAACACAAGAACATGACAAACAACACAACATGACAAACAAGGTCAACAATTGTACAAAAGTGGGATCTGGGGAAAAGTTCTGTGGAAATATGGGGGGTAAGTAAATCGTGTCCAGGAACTACAGTAGATTCTGACAGGACAGGATCACTGATGAAACATACCGTTGTTGTGGTGATGACCTCCTCGGTCACAACCTTCAGTGTGTCTACCACAGAGATGTAGCCCAGGCGTCTAGCGATGGACAGAGCAGTGTTTCCATTCTGACACACAGAGAGAGAGGTAGACAAAGACAGGGAGTGAGACCGCTTAAAAAACGGCTAACAATACATTTTCTTGATTTGTGAGAAAGGGTTGATTGTTTGTCTCACCACTGTAGTAACATTGGGTTTGGCTCCGTGTTGTAGTAACACGTTGATTACGTGTGTGTTTCCTTGTTGTGCTGCCTGGTGAAGGGGTGTGTATCCGTTCTGTAGGATAAGACAAGATGTTATTAGACTAGGAGACTTAAATCCTATAGCATCTTAAAGTGTAAATTGATAAGTTTGACAGACATTTTAAAACCTAGGCTACAGTACCTTGGTTTTTGCGTTGACATTGGCACCATGCTGCAACAGGAAGTTCACCATCTTGGCATTTCCATAATGACAGGCCACTATCAGAGCGGTATATCCCAGCTGAAATGGAAAGGGAATAAATAGGTGTAAGAGAGGAAAATATTGTAATCTGTCCCACCCAGTGTTGGCCTGATATAAAATGCAATGATCTTTTTATGTTTCTCCATGACCCTAACGGTTTCATGACTTGATTCTTAAAGAAACTAGTTGCATCTGTTGTTAATTCTATAGACAATTATTATGTTCTGTCAGCCAGTATTTGAAAGCAGGTCATGGCATTGTAAACCCTGCTTGGCATTGCTTTTAAAAGTGGCAGACACCATCTAATAAATACAACACTACACACAAAATAATAATAATACCGTACATAATAAAACAAACAAAATGACTTCAAGTTATCCAGTCCATGGAATTCAAGGGCTTCAATGGGAACTGCATTCACACTTTCCCTGCCTGAAATACAGTTCCACATTCTTTAACATCACTGATTATTAGAGTATACCGGTATGTTTACCTTAGTTTGCTGGTCCATGTTTGCATCATGCTTGGCCAGCACCTCTGCTGCACTGACTCTGTCTTCTTGGGCAGAGAGGTGCAGAGCAGTCAGTCCACTCTGTGTACAACCAAGCAGAGAGAAACTCATGTTGGAGAGGTTGATGTTTGTTATATAATGTTAATAATAATATATAATGTTGGATTATAAAGTTCTCCATACATTTAAAGGCATCCTGAGGTCCACAGAAAACATGTAAGGACTATATCAATTCACCCTTTGTTAGCCTCCTGGTTGGTCCCTGACTGACCAACCAGCAGGCTCTATCTGCCTTGTCCCGCCCTGGTTCCGCCTTTTTTATGTTGAATTAGCTAAAACATAATTTTTGGAGGAATAAAAACATTTAAAAACATGCTGATTCACTATGCTGCCACTGAGCAGCTCCAATTGACTGAAACAAAGTTTGAAATTAGAATTGAGCAGTTGCTTCACAATATGAAGCAACTGAATTAACATGGCAGTGGATGGAATGTCCCACTGAATGTCCCACCAAGACACAGCAACCAATGGGTATGGAGAGGGGCAGGACAATGGGCGGGACTTGACAAAGGGTGAATTGTGTATGTGAGTGATGTGCCAATGTGATCGATTAAAGTACTTGGATTTGTCTGTCTGTGCATGCACGTATGTTGTGCACTGTACTGTATGAAATGTATTCATGAATTGCATGTGTGACCTTGGTGGCTGTGTTGACATGTGCTCCTTTGCCCAGTAGCAGGCTGGCCATCTCAGCATGTCCTTCCTGGGCTGCCAGGTGTAGTGGGCTGACCCCTTGCTTAGTCAGTACATTGGTTTCTGCTCCGTACTGCAGCAGCGCCAAAGCCACTGCTGTCTGGTTCTTCTTGGCAGCGATGTGGAGAGGAGTGTAGCCATTCTGCACCAAGAAACACATTTCCCAGAGAGAGTGAGTTGGAACATAATAGCGATCACGATGTCTCTGTCACTTATCTAAGGTGGCATCCACATAGATATTTTCATGTATAAGGATTAAGGAATAATAATAGTAATAATGATAATACACTTTATTTGTATACCACCTTTCATAAAAAATATAAAGCTCAAAGTGCATTAAAGAGATAAAACAAATTTGAAACATACATTCAAAGGAAGCAAATAAGAAAAACTAAATGCTTTATATCAAAAGAAGAAAACAAGAAAAACGTAAAGATGAAACAGCTTAAAATCTTAGGTAAAGCATAATACATAAAAATGGAAAGTAAAACGTAATAAAATGCCAAAAGTATTGCAGTCTAACCTTTGCAGTAGTGTGAGGTGATGCCCCTTTATCCAAGAGCAGTAGTGCCACCTGCTGGTTGTCATAGTGCGTTGCCACATGCAGTGGAGTAAGGCCATTCTGTTAAAACAAATATTGGTTAAAGAACAGACGTTTATGTTCTGAAACAATATACATGTGTATATATATGCACAATATGTCTTATTATGCAGTCATGCAAGTAATAACACTAAGATTATCCTAATTCCAGTCAAAGAAACATCTAGTTCAAGTTAATGGGTATTTCTATATTTCCATTGAAAAAACATTCCTGAGTCTATGACAAACTTTGATCGATATCTGTGTAAACTATGTGTTGTGGTACAGCACAGCATGCCAGATTTCTATCTCTTATTCTCACCTTGCCAGCGTCGTCGGGGAGAGCTCTGCGCTGAAGAAGGAGTTTTGCTACTTCCAGGCTTCCATACTTAGCAGCTACATGTAATGGAGTGAATCCTTTCTGTTGGGGGTGGAGAAAGTGAACTTCAATAACATTTCAAGGAAAGAGGTCTTCACTATTTAGTACTGATGATGAATGTTGCTTGAGTACTTGTATAAGTGTTTGCATCCGTCTCCGTCTGTGTGTCAGTACACTGATTGATTGGTTATATTTTATGTGAGTATTTACATAAACACTCGGTAGGATACAATCCTTGTGAGGTCACTTGATCCAAAATACTGTACATACATACAAAATGCAAACTCATAGTATACATTGTTTTTGTCATGTTTAAGTGTACAGTATAACGCTTTGTAAGACACGTTGATTTCTCCTCTACTCTATGTGCTTTCTATAAATGTAGCCACACATCACCTTCACCAGACCAAACAAAATCAGGATTGATCAGATTTTCATCCAAACCTCATGCAATGAAATACAAAACTAACTACATCTTCAGTATTTCCTAGATCACAAGATCCCCTATACTGTACGTATCTGATGTACAGTATGTGTATCATGTATCACTCACCTTGGTGGCCAGTGAATGTGAGGCTCCAGCTTCCAGGAGCACCGCGGCCGTCTCTACCTGACCCTCCCTGGCTGAGATGTGGAGGGGAGTGTACCCGTTGGTGGTGGCAGCGTCTGGGTGAGCCATGTGCTGCAAGAGCAGCTGCACGATATCTGTTTTCCCCAGACGGGAGGCAATGTGGAGGGGTGTCTGCTCCTCCTAGGGGTTGGAGGTGTGTGACAATGGGGAGAGAGGGTCAGAGAATATCAATGGAAGACAAATTCAAAGTCAGTTGAAGGAAACCATAAATCAAGCCCCAGTGCTTTATTGTTTTTCTTGTCCACAGTAAAAGCACAAAGCGGAGCATATTCATACCACCAGTAAGACGCCCAATGGCGAAAAGCGACCATGCCCTAAAGGGCGAGGTCGCGCCATCTGTCTTGGCCATCTGGGATACAATCCCTTTTATGCCCATATATGGAGATCCCTAACAGAATCCCTTTTATGCCCATATATGGAGATCCCTGCTCTGAGTATCAGACAGCACTAATCCCTTTTATGCCCATATATGGAGATCTGACATCACTGTGATGTCACCTGTTTATGCCTATACTGTATATTTAGATCCCTGTTCTGAGTATCTGACATCACTGCGATGTCACCTGTGATGTCACAGTGACACATCACCACAGTATCAGGCGTTACACGTATACATACATACATGGACAAGCTGTGCGGGTTCTGACAGTAAACTGCCAATAATGACTGCCAACAGCTAATATCTGGCGTGGCAGTGGACTCACCCTGGCCATGGCGTCCACCAAAGCACCATTCCTTAGCAGACAGCGAACCACCTCCATCTGACCAGCACGTGCTGCCATGTGGAGGGCTGTTTCACCTCGCTGGAACACACAAATGCATACAGCATTACTGTAGGACATGCTGTTAAAAGTAAAACAAAAAGAGCCAATGGAAATATATAGTATCATCATCCGTGTACTGCATACCCAAAAATAACCAATAACCAACCACACCAGTCCACGTTACATTTAGCAGGTCTGTCTGTCAATCATTCTGTATACTGTATGTGGGTGCTAAAAAGTTGAGATGTTGTACCTCAATAAGGAACCATAAACCCAGACTTGTAATTGCATTTTTATAGTGCTTTTCTAAGCAAAAGTTGCAAACTCAAAGTGCTTTACAATGGTCCATTCATTCATATATTGGGAGATTTGCAAAAATGCAACGTGCGTTATAAATAAAATGTATTATTATTAATGCATGACTTATCATTTTCATATAAGAGTCCAAAGCTGTGACTGGGCAACACTCACGATATTGCAGACATCGGGAGAGGCTCCGTTTTGCAGCAGAAGGAGGACAATATTCAGGTGGCCCATGAACGCTGCTACATGGATGGGGGTCAATCCAGACTAGGGAGAGAGAGGAATAGAGCGATGAAGGACCGAGGTAGAGAGAAAGACACCAGTACAATATTAAAATGCACTACTCTTATACATACTTATACAACTCCTATACATATTCAATACACAGTATAATATGTTGAAGGTAAATGGTCACAAACTGTGTCCAACTGTGTCACCTCAGTAATGGCCTGGATGGAGGCTCCATATTTGACCAGCAGCTCCATCACCTTCACTCTATTCTTCTTACAGGCAATATGGAGGGGCGTGAAACCATTCTGATGGAGACCAGTCCAAAAAGGAGAGAGAGAGTAGAGGTCTTCACGGGTCCGAACCGAAATTATACCCGACAATACCCAAGACCCAAGGTTGGGGTCTGTGTTTTATTATGGTCAATGGGGTCTGGGTCGGTTCAGATGCTATTATCTCAGGCCTTATTTGTAATACCCGAGTTGATCCGAGAAGACCCATACTCAGCGCTGATCAGGAGAGAAAAGCATGAAGTGCTGCGTGATGATTAGGCCGACCTAGGATCAGATTACTGCAGCACAAAATAAGCGACAAAACAGTTGAGCTGCGCATGCATGCAAGGCTGCCAGCTGCGCTGAGAGAGCACATCATACAGTAGGTGTGACATCATGAATACCTTTTTCAGCGAGGTGAAAACATGTGATAAAATGTGATTGTCTTGCTATGTAGGCTGCTACCTAGTTTCTACATTTAATTAAGGAAGCCTATCACTGGCATGTACTGGTCAGGTCCATATAATACCCAATTGTCGGTTCTGTAATAATTCAGAAATATCTCAAAACACATTTCACGGTTCTAATCAGGGATCAGATCCATCATTACAAAAAATCAGAATCAATCGGATCTCGTTTGATTCTGGGGTTTTTCAAGGGTCCATTAGGGCAGTGGTTCTCAACCTGTGGGTTGGGACCCCAAGGGGGGTCCCCGAATTATTTTGGGGGGTCCCCAGATGATTAGCTTAATGTGCAACATTGTTTTCTCACTCAACAGTAAACAAACAAACATAAGGTTTAAGTTTATAGAGGGTATATCTGCAAGTGACAAGGGAGTTTTTAATACTTCTAAAATGACAAATTAAACATTGGCCAAATTGTCAAATATTAGAGTCAGAAATTGTGAAAATAGCAGATCTACATGCTCACAACACCGAGGCATTGTGAGCATATACAGTAGATCTGCTATTTTCACAATAGAACCGTGTTCTATGTCATTTAACAAAATGTAATGCCTCAACTCGTCAGGGTGGGGGGGGGGGGGGGGGGTCACCAGTTAAAATATGATTCTTTTGGGGGTCGCGGCCTGAAAAGGTTGAGAACCACTGCATTAGGGTTCTGGTCCATCATTTTGGACCTGTGAAGACCTCTGAGAGAAAGTGATTCAACCAATGAGTTTTTGCTTGAGTGAGCATGTGAGTGAGTTAATGACTGAGAGACTGACAGCATCTGTGTGCGAGGGAATGGTCCATATGCACAAACAGTATGGATTGGACATGCTATACAGTTATACGTGTCTACCTGTGTGTTTCTGTTTGCAAGTATCCCTCCTAGATTAACTGTTAGTGTGCAAACGTGCATGTGTGCTTCTCCGCTTTTGTGTGAGAACGTAGGCGCGCACCAAAGTTCATATGTGTGCACGCATTTGCCTCTGCTTCCATGCGTTTGTGTGTCCATACCAGTGCTCTAGCATTCGGGTTGGCCCTTTTGTCCAGCAGTAGTTTGGTGACTCTGTAGTGGCCGCAGTGAGCCGCTACATGCAGCGCTGTCAGGTAGTCCAGAGTGACGTCATCAACAGGCGCCTTGTACTGCAGCAGGTGCTTCACACACTCAACGTGGTCTCCTTGGGCCGACATGTGTAATGGGGAAAGCCCGTTCTGGGTGGGACAATACAGACATTTGGAAAGAGATGCATCCAGAGAACAGAGATTATAATAAATGTTGTGGAACCAAGACCAAATAACTGTATTCTTCATGTGTCGTAGTATATAAGGTATAAATAAATAATCTTGAAGGGAACAGACAGTATCATTCCACAGTATCTACTATGTAAAAGGCATGCAAAGGAAGCTTGCATGTGTGTGCGTGCATGTGTGTGCGTGCATGTGTGTGTGCATGTGTGTGTGTGTGTGTGTGTGTGTGTGTGTGTGTGTGTGTGTGTGTGTGTGTGTGTGTGTGTGTGTGTGTGTGTGTGTGTGTGTGTGTGTGCGCGCGCGCGCGCGCGTGCGCGCGTGTGTGTGTGTGTGTGTGTGTGTGTGTGTGTGTGTGTGTGTGTGTGTGTGTGTGTGTGTGAGCATCAAACCTTGGTTCTGGCTAACATGGGGGCTCCTTTCTCCAGTAGAAGCTCCAATGCAGGGTCGTGTCCACTTCTGGCGGCACAGTGCAAGGGGGTCAGCCCATCCTGTGAGGTGCGCGCACACACACACACACACACACACACACACACACACACACACACACACACACACACACACACACACACACACACACACACAGTATTATATTTATATGCAAATGCTTTGACATGAATATTGAAATGCAATTGGTTTATCTTTACATAATAGCAGCGGGTTGCCATGCCCTTTAAAAACAGCAGAGGGTGTCAAATGCCCAGTCAACATTCATTTAAAAACGGCTCTTACCCTGGTCTTAGCATCTATCTGAGCTCCTCTGTCCAACAGCAGGGCCACCATGTTTGTATTGCCTCTCTTGGATGCCACATGGAGAGGTGTTATGCCATTCTGTGATGTCAGAAATGTGGAATTAGGCATTTACTCATTCTTACTATTAGGAACAGTGGATGCCATTCATTCAGGATCCGAGGAGCAGTTGGGGATGTGTGTCTTAGGACACTTATCAGGACATTTTGACACATAGACCAGTGGTTCTCAAACATTGAAATGTGCAGGTCTCCCATTAACTTTGACAGTGTACAAAATAACGGATCCATTTGGTTCCTTGTAAGGGTCAATTTAGACCCCCAGGCCCCATAAAGGAACCTAGAGAGTCCCTGAAATCCACTTTGAGAACCACTGACATGGACTGTGCAAACCAGCGACTTTCTGATTTCCAGACGGTCTTTCTACCCACTCAGCTTAGTCAGCTACAGCCGCCCAGGACGGAAGATCAAACACAATGACATCATTAAGGGAACACTGCTCTCTTAATTTGTCCTTTACTAAATCTTTCATTACGTGTTATGTGTTTTTTTTATATACTGCTTACAAAAAACAAAATGATCAGTGTCCCCTTAATTCTTTTGAGAAGTATATAATCGGTCTAGAAATCTATGCTTTAAGATTAGAAATTGTGGAGAGTTTGTAATGCAGCAGGGCCAAAGAAAAAGAACTAGGAAGCAGTGTTACCCTGGCTGGGAAGTCCACAGCGGCTCCTCTGTTCAACAGCAGAGTAGAGACGTTCACGTTACCATAGTGGGCAGCAATGTGGAGGGGAGTGAACCCACTCTGTTAGACAGAGGATGGGAGAAGGAAAGAAAGAAAGAAAGAAAGAAAGAAAGAAAGAAAGAAAGAAAGAAAGACAATTATGTTCTGCTTCAGATTCATCAAACACAAACTCAAACTGAAATAGCCTTGACCCTAAAGCATGCAACATGCCAATGAAGCAGTGAGGCTGTAAGAAACAAACAAACAAATGAGACATATAGATTAACATACAATACAAAGAAATGCATCATACCCCAAAATCGACACATGCAGAAAATAGCACATGCCAAAGCCTTCAAACAATACCCTGTTTGCTATTAAAAATAAAAAACCTGAAACCCCCCCCCCCCTCCCCATTGTCAAAAAACTAAACAAAAACAAAGAAACAAAAAGAAACATTGATAAACAATAATGTACAAAAAGAAACTTATAAGCTTCTATGCTGTACATGTAGTATGTAACAAAGAAACAAAAAGAAACATTGATAAACAATGATGTAAAAAAGAAACTTAAGCTTCTATGCTATACATGTACTGTAGTATGTAACAAAGAAACAAAAAGAAACATTGATAAACAATGATGTACAAAAAGAAACTTAAGCTTCTATGCTATACACGTAGTATGTACAGTACTAGGACGGACAGGTGGACATTTATATATGAGCTACATATAAATATCTACATTATAGACAGAGGTGTAGCGATACTGTTTCACTCCTTACCTTCCCATTCTGATAGACATGGTGCAATTTAATTAAGAAACAAAGTTAACCCAAGCTTGAGTAGACATGTGTTGCATAAAATAATAACAATGACTTTAATGTTGTTTATATAACAGTTATGTAAAATAATAGACCAGTATAAGTAGACCAAAATAAACTAGAATAGATGAATGTTAAATAAAATAATAATATAATGTCTCCTGTTTTAACAAAACAAAAATAAATGTATGATAATAATAATCTATCAAAACCACAGTAAATCACGATATACACTTTCAGCCATGCAGTGTAAAGTACAGCACTGTCAAATGCACGACCAGTGCCATGTTTTTGGTTCACGATTCTGACATGCACTTTCCAATAAGGCTCCATTCAATAAGGGAACGATCAAAACGAAAGAGCTGAAAAGATTATTGTAAGTGATTAAAAAGAAAACATATCATCAGTAGAATGGGTCTGTATACCTCTGTGGTTCTATTGACCATCATCTGGGTTAGGATGCATAGAGAGAGAGAGAGAGGGCGATAGGCGGTAGGGTTGTTAAGGAGAGGATAGTTTCACCACATAATGGACATAAAAAACCAGCACCAATGCTTCCATGACCCACACCTCATGGACTTAGTCTCTCAAAACACAAGTGATAAGTTGACAACACATAATTAATCAAGCAGCAGAGTTATCATTAGCGGTGCATGTGTCAGCTAATAAACAAGATAGCTAGCAAGTGAGAGAAGCATAACTGGATGTCAAATGGTTGGAGGAGCTCTTTAGTGGAGGTATAGAGACATCACCATGCAATGTAATATAGGCATTTTAATCATATACGGTTATAGTGTCATGTCTGCTTCTCACTTGGATTTAAGAACAGTATTAAAGCCCATAATGCCACTATCAAAACAAGTCATTGTCTAGTCACAGCTCCAGCTCCATAGAGATTTTCTTATTTTGCATATTTATTTTTCTATTTCTGCATAGTCATTTAAAATGTTACCAAACCTAGCTGAATAATGTAGTTAATGTTGGTTAAACGTTGTTGCATGGTTAATAAGTCATGGGAGTTTGAATAACATTTGTAAATCAATTTTTTAATAACTTAACTCAGACCAAAGATAATCATACAATAATATTTCTTGTGGTCTAGTGTACGGTATATTTGGTCCAATTTGTCCCCTGAAAAGACCGGAAACACATCTGTGTCACGTAACCACTTTAACCATTTTCTTTAATACTTTGGCTATTAAGAAATAGCAGATACTATATATGAGCTCATAGTGCGGTACCGAGTGCCACGATATGAGCTTGTAGATCTGCTATTTTCTTTAAACTGTGAAAATGTGTGCAAATCTTTGACTGTATTATTCTTTTAAAGCAGACATTTTTTACTCAAATCTTTGATTCTGTGTGTGTGTGTGGGTGTGTGTGTCCCTGGAACAACATATTTTGAGATAATAATTGTAGGGGTCATTGACATTAAAAGGTCGAGCACCGCTGATTATAGAAACATACTTTTTTCAAACACCTTAGAAGGATTTAAGACATTTATAGAATCGGGTCAATATATTCAAAGACTTACACAAACTGTCACGATCTTTCAAACAAACTGCTATACAACGTCACCTGCACTCTGTCTACACCCCTTCACTCCTCCCGTTCTACAGACACACCTTGCCATCCATCCATCCATCCATCCATCCATCCATCCATCCATCCATCCATCCATCCATCCATCCATCCATCTATCCATCCATCCATCCATCCATCCCTCTGGGCCTCGCTTCCTCACCTTTGACTGGACATCAGCATTGTGGTCATTCTGGAGCAGTAGGGCAGCAGATTTGGTGTCATCCTTGCGCGCGGCGATGTGCAGGGCTGGCAGGCGGACCTTGCCCTTGGTGTCGTGTTCCAGGAGCAAGGACACCACTGAGTTGTGACCCTGCTGGAGGGCAATGGCCAGCGGCGTGAAACCGTCCTGCAGAACCACGGATAGAACGAGGGACGGGGAGAGAGAGAGGGAGAATGGAATAGTTAGACAGAAAAATAGAGAGCGTGTTCAGGGGTCATCAATATGTCCGTATGCGGATGAATATGTCTGTGGCAAAGACTTGGCCTTGTCTGGGGCAAATTTTAGATTTTCTGTATTACACACCATTATAATGTAATTATTTTGATCATAAGACCCAATTACTGAATGTCAAGTCGATCTAGTCTATTCAAATCAACTAGATTGTATATACCTTTTTTTATGTGCTTCTCGATTATTGAATTAACGGAGAAGTAATCGATAGTATACTGTAATTGCTAAGAAGATAATGGATAGTTGCAGTAGTAGTGTGTTGTGGATGTGGTGTGAGGCAGAAAGATACCTCTGTCGCTATACTCTGGTTGCCTTCATTCTCCAGCAAGTAGCGCACCACATCCAAGTGGTTCTCCTGGGCTGCCATGTAGAGCGGCGTGAAGCCATTCTGTAAAGGTTACACACACACACACACACACACACACACACACACACACACACACACACACACACACACACACACACACACACACACACACACACACACACACACACACACACACTTGAAATATGTATTTATGTCCACATAAACAGAAGTACAAGAATGCCTTGTACAAAGGACATACTGTACAGTAAACACATGCCAGTGCAGTTACAAAGTGCATATAAGGCTGAACATTGTTACTGTACATAAAATAACGTTGGCGTACTGCTGTCAAACACAGCAGACAACAATCATGGGTAAAGGAAACAACGCCTCCTAATTGAGCAGCTTCCAATAATGGCTGATACTGAGTAGTACCTTGTTAATTGTTAGGCCCTATATAGGGATGGGACGATATGAACATTTCATGTCACGATTATTTTGACCAAAGAAATTGCGATAATCAAAATCCCCAAAATCCATTATCCTGGGGCGGAACATTTGCCAAAAAATAGCAGATCTACAAGCTCACACGTGTTGTGAGCTTGTAGATCGGCAATTTGTTGCCAAAGAGATTTGGTAGAGAGTGAAAAAAAAGACTCTATCAAGTATGTTAATTCCAGGGTTTGTTTTTACCAATTATAGAGGGTTTAAATGGTACCGGATATGCAGCTCGGCTCCCAGTGCATGACGGAAGATAATTTCACGATACATTTAAATCTCCATGATACAATTAGAGTGTTTTCTATAACAATAAACGATATCAACGATTATCATCCCATCCCTATAATACGATCTTGCATTATGTAATGTTGTTCCAAACAGTACGGTTCTTGCCTATATTAGAAAGATGGTTTTCTCACCTGTGATTGGGAGTTAACATCCGCACCTCTCTTCACTAATATCTTGGCTACTTCTTTTTGACCAGCCAACGAGGCAATGTGGAGGGCAGTATTTCCTTTCTGCAGAGAGTAGCAAACTTAGCATCAAAACCCCCCCAGTGTTTTGATGTACAGTATAGATAAACCTTTTCATAAATATCAGCTTGTTGTTTGTGTGTCCAAGTGAATTGTGTTGTACATCAAACATCATTACTCATTTCTTCATCAGCTCTGTATCTTACCTGATAACATCATTAACCATACACATATATATACCTGAAAACATAACGTACATATTCACACAGTACTGTGTGTGTGTGTGTGTGTGTGTGTGTGTGTGTGTGTGTGTGTGTGTGTGTGTGTGTGTGTGTGTGTGTGCGTGTGTGTGTGTGTGTGTGAGTGTGTGTGTGCATGTGTATCTACTAATTAATATGATGAATGATTGATGACTAGGGTCATGCGCGTGTATTTCAGTCCCAGGCACAGGGCAGCTGACCAGCGAGGCGAGGCATTCCTTGATAGTTGTTTACTATTGCTGGCTGACACATCATTCACTCACAAAGGTAACCCCCCCCCTTCCTCAATATTACACAGTATTATATCAACCAGCTACAGCATGGATTCTGAGCAGAGAGACTTCTCTTCTACACCCAAACAGTAAATGCATGAGCAACATACAGATGGGCCGTTTCAACTCTTCTGTATTTGCTACTATTTTCCTGATAATTTCCTGCAAATGTATTTTTTTCACAGGTTTCCTGTTTTGCCTTTCTAATTTCTATGGAGAATGAAGCGTATTTTTGCAGAAACTCGCAAATGTCAAGAAACCACTCCATTCCCATTGAAAAGCAGAATCCACCTTCATAGGTACTTTTTTAACTCTTAAGTCAGAGAAGGTCATAAAAATAGCAAAAAAAAGCTGATCTACAAGCTAAATGTTGTGCAAATCCCCTGAAGATATACTGTCTTGCCAATGGCAGAAAGTGTGAAGATTTGAAATAGCACATCTGTACAGCCCAAAATGAACACAGCCATTACCGTCATCTTACATTCTCTTTGTACACCATAACATACAGTATTATTGATTATCACAGCATGCAAAATTGCTGCAGCTGCTTTAAATTGTTAAGTGCCTTGTTTAACCCCCCCACCTCACAACCCCCCCCCCCCCCCCCCCCCCCCCCCCCCCACACACACACACAGACACACACACACACACTCTCTCAGGTTTCATACTTCCAGGAACAGAGAATTCCAAGCAGTGATTTACACGGTGAGATACACTGATACTGCTGTACTTCCCTTTGCTCTCACCTCTCTCTCTCTCTCTCTCTCTCTCTCTCTCTCTCTCTCTCTCTACCTCTTATCTGTCACACTCCCTCCCTCCCTCATTCCCTTCATTTCACCTCCACATTACTGGTAGCCCCCAGGCTCCCTTATGTACTGCTAAAGAGCAAAGGTGGATTAGGCAATAAGTGGGAGAGTCTCATATGGGTTCTTGGTGACACACGTACCTTGGTGGCTGAGTCAACAGGAGCCCCTCTGTCCAGTAGTTCCTCCACTAACTCCACATGGCCTTCTTTAGCTGCCAAATGCAGTGCGTTCAAACCATTCTAGGGAAGAGCAGACATCATACAGAGTTCTTGAGAAAACAGAGCCAAAGTTAATTAGTCTGACTAAGGCTATTGGTGTCCTGCACCTGTGTTGTAGACCTTTAGGTTGTGCAATATTAAGATATTTATTCATGGCCAGATTTAAGATATACTGCAGTCACAGACACTCAGACAGACACAATAAATCAGAGTAATAACAAAAAGAACTGTTTAAGCGAACATATATACTTTGGAACACCATGATGCTGGAATAAAAGTAACATAAATACTGCATAAATACTGCAAAATATGTCAGTTCTGACTTGATGTGAGCATTACTGTGTACATGCAAGGCCAGTGAGCATTCACGTACAACTAGAAAGCAGACACCAGAACAAGAGGAAGTGTGCATGGTAACAACGTGCCAAATTCTTCATTAGGCAATGATCTCAACTGCAAGTAATATTACGCAACTTTTTGGTGGAGTCACACCATGGCTATCAACTGCACAAAAGACACACTTCTACAGTTTAAACACAGTTCACCTCATCCTCTTCTTCCTCCATCCTGGGAAGAAAAGTATTCTTCTCAAACGAGCCAACTACAGGAGAGGACATTCAACTTGTCTTCTCCCTCCTCCCCACCAGTCCACTAATCCTTTAGTCCAATTCAAGTCTCTCAAGGTCTCGTTTTCAGTGTATTCTAATCCGTCTTTTATTCTTTCTTCATTCTACTTCTTCGTCTTGCATGATACAGTAATCCGAGGTGACAGTTGCAGGAGCTTCCACCCACAGCCCTCTGGTTCCGAGGTGCTGATCCTACGAGGAGCCGTGCCTCCTGGCACTGGAGGCTTTCTTGGCACAGAGTTAAAGAGAGGGACCACTACGCCTGTCATTGCCCCCCTCCCTAAAACGTACACGCTCATCACCAACACACACACGCGCACGCATCCACGCGAGCGCCACACACACAGTTACTTGCCAAATGCCAAATAGTCATGGGGTGTCATGTTTCTGCACAGTCATAGAGCGCACGTACAGTAGGACACACATACACACAAATATGGCTACTCTCATATTTAGAAGCTGTTTGAAATGTCAACCCTTAAGAGAAAAAAGATGGGATGGCAACTGGGATTTGCAAAGGTCATTTTGGGGGATTGGGAAGTAAGTGCTAGTTCTAATCAATCTAAAGCTTAATACATTGCAAGATCTCCTTGATCTACACTACAGCTAAAGTTATAGAACTGAGCTAGTCTGACGAACCAGTCAGAAAGAATTCTTGATTTTCAGCCTTGTACTGTACAGTTTAGAAACAATGGGAAAGTCAGTTCTTAGATTTCCTCATGACGCTATAGTTCATATTGTTGGTCTTCCACCCATTCCTTTATTTGGAACCCATGCTCTAAAATGGAAAGCAGGTCATGCTGTAACACATGAGACATGACACATCACATAATGGATGTGGCACTTGTGGATGTCCTCCTTTTCCTTTCCCATGCCCACCGGCACACACACACACACACACACACACACACGTGCATACATTTCCTTACCTTGCATCAGCATTTTCAAAAAGTAATTGGGCTGGGGTGGTCCAAGCGGCTCAACTAAATGCGGTACAGCAGAGACTTTTTTCATTTCAAGGACCCCCAGTTTGATGTGATTTTTTATCTCTGGGACTTCGCAATGTACACAGCAAAAATGACACAGAGTTAATTTAACTCTGACAGTGTACAAATTGAACCATTTAAGAATTGAGTAATCTGATCTTCGACCGGTGGCAGATCAGGGATTGACCATCAATTCTGATATGGAGGGCCTTCCTGATGCAGCATGCAATCTAAGTAGGCTACAGTGCTTCAATCACATTTCAGCTATTAGGTATATACACAGGAGCCAAGCAATTACCTCTGCCCCACAATACACAGATGTACAGATATACCGACATACCGGAACATACACAAACGCACATTCATTCCTCTGCAAACTATAAAGTTATAAAGTGGCGCCGGAATCCATTACACCACCAGTTTTAATTTAGCTAATGGACAATCAGCCTGACTAAGTGATAACTGAATAAATGTAGCTCACACAGGCAGGATGAGCACACAGGCATGAGAGGCATGATGACCTCATGCTGAATCACAATATGTCCTATGGAGAGATTAATCCTAACACCTCCATGAACTGCGATCTTTCCTATAATCCAATTGCATCCATTTAATTGATTCATTGAGGTTTTTATTGACATTGATTCATTGATATATTGTTTGTTCCTGGTCCTTGTAAATGTAAAAGTGTGAAATGAGTGTCATGTGTGTAGCCATAATAATCAATAGGTAATATTTTCAGGCACAAATGTCATATGGGATGAGTGTTGTATATCAGAACCAAAATAAATAAAAGCATGGAGATTAACACCAACATCAGAGGACCTCAGGGCTAAGTCCTCCCTTTACATCCTCTACACAGTCTACACAAATGACTGGCTCAGAGTACAGTTGTACAGTACCAGCCTCTCCATCACATAACTGGTAGTTAGTGTCAGACATTGAAGAGGAGAGGTGCCAAGACACTGCACATTGCAGCCCGTTGTTGCAAGCGGAAGTTTCTGCAACAAATTAATCATCGAGCTTCATGCAGGGCACGGAACGGGAGTCATTCACGCCTCAGCTGTAATCAGCTGTCAGTCTGCTGATTGCTTTCAATCAGCCACGCTTTTCTACACACCAATCACACCCTATTCCCTGAACAAATCGACTCTTTTAAATACGGCTCCCTCCTACACTTGATCTCTGCTTTTAAATTGCTGCCACATGCTGCAGCTGGCCTCCACCACCCCAGACTCCACCTTATAGTTCAGAGTCTTATATTATTCAAATGTTTAAACTGAATGTTAAACTGAAATTCACGTGGGCATGGTTGTAAAGTAAACTGAAAATCAATGTTTGCATGGCTCTAAACTGCATTCAAGTTCGCATGACTCAAGTTAATCTCATTAAATGTCTTGCTATGGGCCCGCTCTTGTGGAGGGGTTTTGCATAATTTTGCTTAGCATGCTGCTTAGCAAAATGTAGGGAACATCTTAAGAGAGAAGCCATTGATCCCAAGTTTAACTGTATTCCATTTGTTGCAATAAATCGTTAAATCTACTTATGACGTGAAGGTTCTTGACTGAAACAGTGATTTTTGTAGCATTTGTAGTAAGTGAAATCGCTTTTGGCCCTGCATTGTTTAGAGGCCCCTCGATGTGTGATTCAAATTTGGGGTAGATTTTAGTGGTTATAGTGAGAAATATACATTAGTAAAATAATGGATACGTAAATGTTTGTACAATGTGTTAACACATTCCATTAATTAAAGTATCAAGGATTTTTTATAATAAACATCAAGTTGTCAATATGATGACATTCTTGTCTTGACATACGAGAAACGTGACCTTTTATTGAAATACATTAAAAAGAGACCACAAGGATCACACGCAACGTATGCACACAGACTCATGCATGCACTCACGCACACACCCGAATAGACAAAGAGGTCCAGCTGCCCAATTTCTTGTCTGTAAATGTGTTTGCTGAAGCAAATGTAACCAGCACAGAACATGCCTAAATATTGTTATTAAAGAATATAAAGCCATACAGTATGAATAACTTTTTTGTTTACACAAATCTCATGTGATCTTGGAGATTAAATGGAAATACACTATGTTGTTTAATCTCAAAACAGATTAAATGCAACCCTTCAAATGAACCAGATTGCACTTTCTGGATTTGACAATTTAATTTCTGAAGATGAGCTTAGAGAGACTGTCAACAGAGTTGATGTGGGCTACATTACTGAAACAACTAAATATGGTTATAATTAAGGCAACATCAGCCTGGATATTTCACTCCATAATGATGGTTGTGGTGTATACTTATGTCCTTGATGCTAACCTCTGCAAACATGGTTTTGTTTGAATGATTAAAACTGGCCTTTGTTCTTTGAGTTGGCTGAACACATCTTCTGCACAGCTTCTTCCAGAAGATTAGGCTTTTGCCTACAATTGAGAGCTGTACAAATTGGATGATCACACCTGTGATTTGTGGAAATCCAATCCAGAGAGCATCTCCTGGAAGAGGATAGGACCATCTGAGATGGATGGATGTGCATGGTGGGTGACCGTGTCATCTTGTCAAACATGCACAAATGAAAAATAGGCAGAAGCATTCCGAACGTTTTGTAGGAGTAACTTGCGGAAGCATTCCGACGAGGAAACGCAAGACTTCGAGACAAGCTTGAGTAAACACTTCTTTATTGGAAAAAATATGGACTGACACATCCAAAGGAGGTTTCGGACGGTAAGAGAACAGTTGCGCTAATGAGGTGAGCACCTGTATTTTGCATTTGTGTTAGTGTTTCGAGCAGTTAGAGGACCAAACGGCCTCACCAGGCATACTCCTCCTCTCGCCGTTATAACTCTTGTAGAGAGAAAACGTCTTCAAAATAAAAGTTCTCTACAGGAGTTATAATTTATGGCTATTGCAGAGGAGTGATGATTGTTTAACCTATGGTACAATCCCAGGATAAGCCAATCAGAGATGGCCTTGGGCGGGTCTTAGAAAGACACATACAAATTTCCAAACACACACACACACACACACACACACACACACACACACACACACACACACACACACACACACACACACACACACACACACACACACACACAAACAGAGAGGATAGTCGTGTGGGCACTCGGCAAATGCTGGCGAGAGCTCGCGACAACAGCAACTTTGCAACTTGGAAACATTATTTTAACTTTGTGGAGATAAATGAGGCAAAAATCTACTCCACCAAAATCGCCAAAGCATGTCACCCAGAAAAAGATTGATTGCCAAGCCACGTAATGCAAGTTCTAGCTAGATGATACATATGATGCTTCCCATTTCTGTTGCCATCAGAGAACTAGTCAGTGCCACGGTGCAGAAAGACTACCATTTGATTTCATAGTGCACTGCTCTACGACAAGTGCACAACTTGGTTTGAATGATTGGAAATTGTCTTTTCTCTTTATAAGGTCCTTAAAAAAAGTGTAACTGACTTTTTCTTTCTCCAGAATGTTTAGTTTTTAGTAACTAATTACTTTTATAATTTAGTAACTAGTAAAGTAACTAGTTACTTTTTCAGAGAAGTAACTAGTGACATCCCCCCATTCAGACACTAACCCTATACCTAACCCTAACCTCTATGGAAGTGTTGCCACTCAGACAATTAGAAGTCAATGTCTGAATGGCAACATGTCTGAATGGAGAGTGGCCCCCCACAGCACCAGGGGTAACTAGTCCAAAGATAGAAGATCAAACAACAACAAAACAAAGAAGTACAGACGCTAGGTGGAATATAACAATACACATAAGCAACCAGAGAAACAATACGAAAGGCAAACCAAAGAAGGAACAAGAACGGAGGATGCAACTAAAAGTCTGAAGGCTGAAGAACATAGCCCACACTAAGAGGGACGTAACAAATGTCCAGGGCTAAAGAGCATGGCCAGAAGGGCAAAGGGGCAGGCCATGACACAGATCATGAGTCATGACACTGTATTTGAGCCAATTCCAGGAATCCTTGAATCTAAGTAATGCTCTAATGGTAGTCTCGCCTTGCCAAACTTCACTTAATATGTCACTGGATACAGGGTTTGATTTGCAGTGGGGGGTGTCGGTGGGAATCCTTGCCTCTGCTTTTAATATCCCTCCTCTGGTCATTTATCTTTATAGCCTGAAAGGTTGTATCCCTGCTTCTGGTCAAATTGAATTAAATATATGCATTTCCTTTTGGGAAATGTAGTGTGTGTAATATATGTTTGATAATAATATCACAATTTAATAATTAAAACTTCACATGTAAATCCTGGGGTCTGAACACAGGTCCCTGCTGCTCATTCAAGAGGGAACCCCTAGTTATCCAGGGGAAATATTGGGCTTATGTGCTTCAGTCTGAGTAATCCTATTTCTGCATCTGTATGTTCTAAATGTGTTATTGGGAAACAGTAAACCTGTGACCATGCGTTTAGGACAGTCTGAAAATAAAGATGTAGGCCTTACTCAACCCACAAATACAACTATACTATTTGCGAATGTGTGTGAGCGAGCCACGCACGTGTATGTATACACTATGTATGGAAACTGTGCACACACAAGCATCTTGATTGTGTGAATCGTGTGATAGATTTGTTCATTTCCTTCCTTCATTAACACATCATTTTCAGTTATATCAGGACACCCACAGGCATAATAGTGGAAGAAATTCACAATCATATGTATTTACATTCCACTATATTGGGTGTTTCAACAAATAACTTACTGTACTCCTAGAATGGCCTTTTAATCAGAACGGACCAGCCAGCCCAAACTCTTAAAAGGTATAAGACGTATGTATTCTGACATGTCATTCATAATGTTAGTGAGAATCTATTTGGAATTTCACTTATGTCACATGATGAAACTCCATGCAAGACATCATCACTCAAATGGAGACTTGCCTACAGTAAAAGCTAAAGGGCAAAGTGCCACATGAAATCACATGAGCTATACTGGTTTGCCTCATGTGACTCTGTAACAGAAATCATACAGGGAGGGAGATAGAGAGAGAGAGAGAGAGAGAGAGAGAGAGAGAGAGAGAGAGAGAGAGAGAGAGAGAGAGACAGACAGACAGACAGACAGACAGACAGACAGAGACAGAGACAGAGACAGACAGACAGACAGACAGACAGACAGACAGACAGACAGACAGACAGACAGACAGACAGACAGCGAAAGAGAGAGAGAGAGAGATATTTATGGCAGCACTGATCCCTATAAGAAAATGTCACTGTTATTTGACTAGGGCTTACATGTGATCACCTGATTTGAAGGGCAGGGCCCTTCCTTTGCAAGGTGTGTGTGTGTGTGTGTGTGTGTGTGTGTGTGTGTGTGTGCGCGCGCGCGTGTGTGTGTGTGTGTGTGTGTGTGTGTGTGTGTGTGTGTGTGTGTGTGTGTGTGTGCGTGCGCGCACACATGTGTGTGCGTGCGTGCGTGTGCGACTGTGCGTGTGTGTGTGTGTGCGTGCTGTCAGTCTGTGTGGACGTGCATGTGTGCATGGCGGGAAGGAAATCAAAAGAACAGCATTTAGACTGGCCTCACGATACACCAAACAAACCCTGTTGTGTCCATGACAACACGTCGTAGTGAACACAGATACTTCTGGTGGTGGGGGTGTGGGGTGTGGGGGGGCATCTATCAGCCATTCATCTAAATATAGGACCTGTTAAATTGTTGGGGAGTCGCAAAAAGAGCAGGACAAAGGGACAAAGACATATATCTGAAGCACCCAAACGAGCGCTGAGTCACGTAGTCACATAGTGTACCCCTCTGAGATAACTTATGACGATTGTAAATCACTAATATTGTAAGGAGAAAAAACCTGCCCCCCCAAAAAAAAGTACAAGGGGGTTATGGGGGTGTATGGATTTGCATAGGAATCCCCCACCCTGTTCCTCTCTGGAATTCAAGGGCTGCAGTGAGAACAGCTGTGAGGACGACTAGTGCACATTAAGCGCAGCTGCTGCGTGCAGAGAGGGCTTGGGAGGGCAGGGGAGGGGTGTAGTTGAGGAAAGGATGATGGTGATTGTGAGGACGGGGTTGTAGTTATGTGCTGACGTAACTCATTTGAATGATGCCACAGTGACTCAGCAGTGCTAAGAGAAGAATCCATGAGTTTGGTGAACAGACGAGTTGACAGCTCTGCCCTACTTCTCTGGTTGACTTCCGCCAGGATAGAATGTTTCTTGGTTCACAGGTGACTCAGGGAATCATTACAAGTGAATCATGAACAGTGAACCATTGCCAGTGAACCATTATCAGTGAATTATACTAGTGAATCTGCAGTGAATCATTACCACTGAAACATTACCAGTGGATTTCAGAAACCTTTGTTGCCAGGGCTAGCTCCTGCACATGTTTAGCACATACAGTAATAACTAAAACTGCAGTTTTGTGAGACAGGACAGTTGGAAACAAAACAAAACGAAATATTTAAACTTCAGTTAAATTATATATTTCGCTACAGTTAAATTATCTATTATGCTATGTTAGATAAGATATGGGAAGGATTAAGTGCTACTGCAATTTGATTAATGTGATTAATGCTAAAATAAGAAAAAAGATACATGAAAACCTCATTTTAGCTCATTTAATATGCAGAAGGTTTATCAAACATCAACAGCAGCAAGCAATACAAAAGAGCCTCTCACAAATGATTGTGTATGAGGGTATGTCGTGACAGTAGCCTAAACTGTGTGTGTATCTGTGTATGTTTGTGTGGAGAGACACAGGCATGCTGTGACAATCCCTTTAAGCTACCACCATGACAAGCCCAGTTCATGTTATGTAAGAGATTAAAAAACACATGACATATGACTTATGACTATGCTAAATAACTTTATGACAAAATATCAAATTGCATGAGGGGAGAGTATCTTTTGCAGGTCTTAAGTCCGAGTGTATCAAAAAAGCAACTGGGTTAAGCACCGTTGGTCCGACCAGTTTAACATTCACCAAGTTAGCATTCACCAGCGTTGGCAGGTTAGCATTTCACCAGGTTAGCATTCACCAGCATTGGCAGGTTAGCATTTCACCAGGTTAGCATTCACTAGCGTTGGCACATTAGCATTCTCCAGCGTTAGTTTTACTAAGGTTAGGGTTAGGTTTAAGTTAGGTTTAGGTGTATCTCCGTCCCCCCAACTTTCGGCACCTCCGCGCCGCCAGTCACAAGCTTCCACTGCCTAAACCCAGTTGCTTTTTTGATACACTCCGACTGAACCACCTGCAAAAAACACTCTCCCATTGCATGAGAGAGCAATTGCATAATGAGCTTCATGACAAAACATATTCAGCCCATCGATGACCATGACAGTTTGACAGCTTGACGCTGTATTTCAAACAACGAGACAGAGTTTTCAGACCATCAACTATGTGCATCTGCTCTTTTACCACTTTCATATGACAACATGAAAGGTTGAATTGTTGGCCAGGAAAGAATGATATTCCCATGCGGGATCATCAAACCTAAAATGCCACCTGATGGCTTTCATATGCCAATACGCCTCTCTGAGAAACTTTAACTGAGTAAAAGACTGAATAGTAACTGAATCAGGAGACTAGACATTAAAATGAACCTCAGGTGTGGCTAGTACACACTGTCCTACCTGATTACAAGTACTGATGTCCACTCCACCCTTCAGGAATTCCAGGACCTTGTCGATGTTCCCTGCCCTGGCAGCCCGCAGGAAACTGGTATTACTGTCCGACTGCAGAGATAAAGACAGAGAGGACAGAGGTGAGGAAGAGAAAACGGACAGATTCCCCTCTGCCGGTTCATTTCTTTTTCTTTTTCTGACCAATCTTTATTAACCAAGTTGTCATTACGATACTTAAGTTACTAACCTGGTAACATGGTTGATACAAATTTGTATTGGCAAACTACAATATACTGCAGTTATAATAGTGACAGGCCGAGAAACAAAGCCAATGATAGCTGTGTGTGCATGCATGTCTGCAACTGGTCGCGGCCGGCAGCCCTCACCAAGTCACTTGTTGACCAATGGCGGTACTCACCCCAGAATGAGTTTGACACGCCAGGGTTAGTATATTTCAGACAATATATAGCATAAAATAAATTAATAACTGTGTATGTGCAACAACATAGCCACATACATGCATACAGTATACTACCATATATGCACAATGTATGTACTGTATGCATTTGTTGTTGTCTTTGCCGTTATTTAACAGAAATCAAAGAGAGACATCTGATCATTGGCAGTGTGTTTACAGTAATACTAGTGAAGGCTTTCGGTATAATTTTCTTGATGTCCACATTAACCAATCTTTACGCCAGAAAAAGTCCCCTTTTTATGATTAATGGCACGTTTTGGTAACAGTTCCTATGCATCCAATGTCTATAATATTTAATCTGCTTATAACACTGTATAATTGCGACCGTTAGGGAGCAGTTTACTACCACCAGTAAGACTCCCTAATCGCCACAAATAGGCCAAAAGTTTGTTTTACCAATTATCAAGACATACGGGCAGTTGACAGTTTGCCATGGTTACTCATTGAAGTTGAATCTCCATATATGGAGATAACCTACGCATCACACTAAGTCTGACCTCACCAGCCCATATTTGGGCATGAGCAACTTATGTCTCCATATATGGAGATATGATGACATCACACAGTCCTCAGCCGATGATGTGGCGTGATGTCATACAATACACAAACGAGCCCTACAGTATAAAGGGGCAATTCTTGCCAGGAAAGAAGCATTTCTTCGACTCAGACCTTATCGCCAGGGTTGGCTTATAGCAGCTGTCGGTAGGACCATATATGGATTCTGTTAGTGTGGATCTCCTAACAGGGCATCATCTGGGATACAATCCCTTTTATGCCCATATATGGAGATCCCTAACATAATCCCTTTCATGCCCATATATGGAGATCCCTAACAGAATCCCTTTTATGCCCATATATGGAGATCCCTAACAGCATCCCTTTTATGCCCATATATGGAGATCACTAACAGCTAACAGAATCCCTTTTATGCCCATATATGGAGATCCCTAACAGAATCCCTTTTATGCCCATATATGGAGATCCCTAACAGAATCCCTTTTATGCCCATATATGGAGATCCCTAACAGAATCCCTTTTATGCCCAGTTGGTTGCTAGGGTAAAAAAACATGGTTGCTATGGTAAACAGTTGGTTGCTAGGGTAAACAGTTGGTTGCTAGGGTAAAACCATGGTTGCTAAGGTGGTTGCTAACGTAAACTAACAGACCAGCAACAACAGACTGTTGCCACAGCAACGTACACAAAGGTTTGTGTACACATGTGGTGTGATGTCATACTGAAGATATATGACATCACACCGTACACAAACAAAGGTGTGACGTGTGACGGACGGACGGACGGACGGACGGACGGACGGCCGGTGGAGGTTTTCATAGTAAACTGCTCCCTGACGGTCGCAAAAACCTCCACCGGCCGTCCGTCCGTCACACGTCACACGTCACACGTCACACCTTTGTTTGTGTACGGTGTGATGTCATATATCTTCAGTATGACATCACACCACATGTGTACACAAACCTTTGTGTACGTTGCTGTGGCAACAGTCTGTTGTTGCTGGTCTGTTAGTGTACGTTAGCAACCACCTTAGCAACCATGGTTTTACCCTAGCAACCAACTGTTTACCCTAGCAACCAACTGTTTACCATAGCAACCATGTTTTTTTACCCTAGCAACCAACTGGGCATAAAAGGGATTCTGTTAGGGATCTCCATATATGGGCATAAAAGGGATTCTGTTAGGGATCTCCATATATGGGCATAAAAGGGATTCTGTTAGGGATCTCCATATATGGGCATAAAAGGGATTCTGTTAGGGATCTCCATATATGGGCATAAAAGGGATTCTGTTAGCTGTTAGTGATCTCCATATATGGGCATAAAAGGGATGCTGTTAGGGATCTCCATATATGGGCATAAAAGGGATTCTGTTAGGGATCTCCATGTATGGGCATGAAAGGGATTATGTTAGGGATCTCCATATATGGGCATAAAAGGGATTGTATCCCAGATGATGCCCTGTTAGAAGATCCACACTAACAGAATCCATATATGGTCCTACCGACAGCTGCCATAAGCCAACCCTGGCGATAAGGTCTGAGTCGAAGAAATGCTTCTTTCCTGGCAAGAATTGCCCCTTTATACTGTAGGGCTCGTTTGTGTATTGTATGACATCACGCCACATCATCGGCTGAGGACTGTGTGATGTCATCATATCTCCATATATGGAGACATAAGTTGCTCATGCCCAAATATGGGCTGGTGAGGTCAGACTTAGTGTGATGCGTAGGTTATCTCCATATATGGAGATTCAACTTCAATGAGTAACCATGGCAAACTGTCAACTGCCCGTATGTCTTGATAATTGGTAAAACAAACTTTTGGCCAACCCTAACCCTTTGTGGAGATAAGCGACCAACGGTCGCTTATCTCCCGATTAGGGAGTCTTACTGGTTAGTTATAGGCAATTTTAGTACTTCACAACACAATATAAAGAATGTTATAATTACTTATAAGGTAAAATATCATAATCTCCTTTATAATTACTGGTCACTGACAGACTAGAATACATAACATTATAGAATAGAATAATACATTATAACTAGTAAGACGCCTCAGGGCGACATGCGACCTCACCCTAAAGGGCGCCAATTCTTGGCCATCTGGCCAGTGATGTGTATCGGACCAGTTACCCATATATGGAGTCCCCTGGTACCCATATATGGAGATCCATGTACTGTGAGAGCTGTGAGAGCCCAAACATGCTTACTCAGTTATTCGTTATGTGAAAATCCTATGATGTCTATGACATCTGACATCATAGATATGGGCTTAATATTGATGACATCAGGGAACTCCATATATGGGCAATTGGGCATAAAAGGGATTCTGTTAGCGTGACATCACAGTGAAGCCAGAGCATGATGTCAGCGAGGCAAACCCATAGAACCATAGTAGATACATACGGACAAGCTGTGACCGTTCACATACCCATATATGGAGACCCCTGGTACCCATATATGGAGATCCATGTACTGTGAGAGCTGTGAGAGCCCAAACATGCTTACTCAGTTATTCGTTATGTGAAAGTCCTATGATGTCTATGACATCTGACATCATAGATATGGGCTTAATATTGATGACATCAGGGAACTCCATATATGGGCATAAAAGGGATTCAGTTAGCGTGACATCACAGTGAAGCCAGAGCATGATGTCAGCACGTTGAACAATAGAGTCAGGCGTTATAGACAGAGATAGATACATACGGACAAGCTGTGACCGTTCACATACGACATACCCATATATGGAGACCCCTGGTACCCATATATGGAGATTCATGTACTGTGAGAGCTGTGAGAGCCCAAACATGCTTACTCAGTTATTCGTTATGTGAAAGTCCTATGATGTCTATGACATCTGACATCATAGATATGGGCTTAATATTGATGACATCAGGGAACTCCATATATGGGCATAAAAGGGATTCTGTTAGCGTGACATCACAGTGAAGCCAGAGCATGATGTCAGCGCGTCAAACCCATAGAACCATAGAGTCAGGCGTTATAGACAGAGATAGATACATACAGACAAACCGTTCACATACTAAACTTGCGACCTACGGTCGCAATAATAATAAAATGCATTATAATCACTGTTATAATGCAGTGATTATAAGTCGCTATAAGTGGTCATTGGGTGCTTTAAAATATAGCAGTAAATCTAGACAAGAACAACAAACATTTCTTTCCTGCCCTATACACCTTCAGTAATGTCATTACTTCTGATTGAGTCTGTGGAGGTTTCCACCTTGACAACATTATTCTTCTTCTTCCAAATTTTTACCTGCAGAAAAGCAACTCTTACTTATTTATTTTTCTTTCTGTTGATTGGTAATGAGATTAATGAATCATCATCATCATTCCATAATGAATGAATGAATAAATTAATTAATGAATTAGACAATAATGCTAACCAAAGGAGCATTTTCCAACTACTAAACATTCCCAAAAAATATGCATGTGCAGTAAGCTTTTCAATGAACATAAAGTTCATAAAGGACTTGATACCATTTGAAGTCGGTCATTATTTGAACATTGTCTTGGTGCAGACTCTGGGTTCTTATCACTACTAGGAGGTATCTAAATTGAACTACCAGCACAGAGACTTTACTTGATACCATTATACTGCTGAAAGCAGTAATTCAATTTACGCTAATAATGAATGCTATGCAAACTGCGCACAGGATCACTAGAGGCCCTCTTACAATGTGACTTACATAAGTGAGTGTTTACAAGGCTTTAACCTCCATGTTCTGCAAAGACAGTTATGTCTCATTAGGACAAGAGCAGGTGTTAACAATGTGAGGTTAGACAAGTCTGCCATGCCAGTAAATGACAGTAGGGGCAAAGAGGTCACACACACACACACGCACGCACGCACGCACGCACGCGCGCGCACACACACACACACACACACACACACACACACACACACACACACACACACACACACACACACACACACACACACACACACACACACACACACACACACTGTTTTGTAACATAAGCCGAACATAAACTGATCAATTTGTGACTCTCTCTCTCTCTCTCTCTCTCTCTCTCTCACTCTCTCTCTCTCTCTCTCTCTCTCTCTCTCTCTCTCCCCATCTCTTACCATTCCATCATCGGGGTCAGGGGCCCCATAATAGTCAGCCTGCTGGCTCAAATCCGTGTTGCTCCCGATCGTTTTCAAAGTCTTATCTGAACCACAGGCCTTGCACATGGCTGCGTTGCCCATGGTTACCAGCAAAGAAAATCTACTTTTTCCAATACCCTACAAATGTGGCCTTACTTAGCTATAACCTCTTGAACCTCTTGAATGGAATGATGATTACCAATGGCTGCCTGTCTGACAGAGTACAGTCAGCATAAAGATTCAGAAACTTCCAAACCAGGCCTCCGCCTCTTAAATAAAGGCTGGCACTTCAAACAAAAACCTCCACATAACGTCAAGTCTTTGCATCAATCCTTAAACACTTCCATTAAACCCATGATCCATCCAAATGTATCCCCATCACCAGTCTTCACTACTTTCCTCTTCAAGTCTCTCTGCCCCCTTGCCCCAAGCCAAACCCCAACCTCCCGAGCTGTGCTGTGGCTACTGCCTACTGCCTACCCTCCTGCCTCTGTGTGCATGTGTGGTGTGTGAACATTGTACACCCAAAGGTCCGGTCACGCCTGTTCTCCCACGACTCTCTCTCTTTGTGGGAATGACAACTGGAGCCGTAACTGCCCACTGCCCAATGAAGGCCGCTCCAAACCCGACTATTTTTACCCCACCAGGCCACCAGGCCCTCACTCCAGCGATGGCCCAGCGCGGGATGCACGGCAGAAGGGGGTGAGTCTGACCGGAGACTGCAAGGCCTTCTTTTCTCCCCAGGAATGCCAAGGCCCACGGGAGGTCGAGCCTCACAACATACCTCACTCAGATCACATTACAGTAACCACAGCCCCTATTGCTCACTATCACTGACCAACTTAAAAACACTACTTTTTGTACATTTGTGTAGCGTGATGCATAATAATTTACATCGGAGAGTAATTTAAGTTATGTTTTAGTTTAAATTGATGAAGGTTGTTGTTGTTGTTGTTGACATATCATATCAACCATTTTCCCATGCGTACTGCTGTCCATGTTGCTGCAAACCCATGCAGTTTTGGCCTTGGGAGGGTGTACTATCATGTGTCTCCTATACGATACACGGAGTCACCAGCCTCTCCTTCTATCTATCTATTTATCTATCTATCTCTTCATGGAATCTCAGTGTGTCTGTTTCAAGCCTAACTTGGCCATCGTCCTGATAGACTTCAAACTTGCCATGTTTGTTCCAGATTTCCCTGGGAATTCGGAATTCGAAATATCAATTTATGCACTGCAAATTTACAACTATGTATCGGCTTAGCAAGACTTAGCAAGAAACTGAACCTTGGGTCTCTGAGGGGGAGCCCAAGTGTTATACAGCCTGAGGTTTATACTGATTCAGCGATATTCTTTTTCTGTTTTTATCAATATTGTGTACAAAGTAGAGAAAGTGTATTCAAGTGTTTCACCTGTAAATATTGTTACATTATTTTTGATTCTCTCTCTCTCTTCTTTTTTCATTATCAATCTGCAGGCTGCAGTACCACTTTTTTGCTTCCCAATTAAAATTGTATAACCCTAATATCCCGATGTTACCGATATACATAGAAAATGGTATGTGGACAGACTAAATCTGGCTGAAATGGAAAGCTGGTCTTTTTTCTTTTTTTACCCGTCATCAGTAGGTCTGTATTAATCTGATACTAATCTGTCCACAACCCACAGTATGTGATGAATTAGCAATCAGCACATTACATTTGCATCCTCCCATTGCAGTCCTTTTTAGATTTCTCAGTAATTATTACACTACTTTAGGGTTGGCACTGTAATACCAAGAGCTCTGGAGACTGCAATTGTGTTTGTGTGTGTGTGTGTGTGTGTGCCAGAGGAGAGACATAGAGAAAATCCATATTCCAATACTCAAAGTTCCCTTCTCACGTACCCTACTTGCGTAGTTTCCTTGCGCCTTAGAGTAATTCCCCATCAATCTAAGCCTATAGCTAGCCCTTACTGTAAGCTTTAAAAAAAAACATAGAGAGCAGCTCTAGCAGCATTGGCCTTGTGGTTAGAGTGTCCATCCCGAGATTGGAAGGCCAGTGTTCGATTACCCAGCTGGATCATACAAAGACTATAAAAATGGGACCCAATGTGCTTCCCTGCTTGGCACTCAGCATCAAGGGTTGGATTTGGTGTAAGTCCCTGTGACATACTAGCGTCATGTCCATGGGGTGTACTTGGACATACTTGTATATCAAGCTACAGAAACAGGAGATACTGTAGGCTCCTGCCCTATGGGCTGCAAGGCGTACTGACTTAAACATAGAGAGAGTGTCTGCCTACTAAAACTGGGAGAAGGTTCCACAGTTGAGGAGCCCAATACTTAAATGCGCTGTCTCCTGTACTATTCTTAGATATTCTTGGAACCACAAGCAAATTTGCATACTAGTGCACTTGTATCCTATAAGGTACAATGAGCTCTTTAAGATACAGTGGTGCGTGACCATTAAGAAGAGCCTTGTACGGGGTGCCCGCTGGCCTGGTGGTCAAGGCGCATACCACATACTAGGCTATGATGCCTGCTGGTGTTGCCGGTTCGATTCCCGATCCGGATGACCTTTGCCACATGTCATTCCCATCTCTCTCCCCATTTAGGCCTGGGGCCAATTCTGATATCTTCACAAATTGGTACCACCCAAGGTGACCGTACATTTTTTACATTTTTGACTTCCTACATGTCTCTAGTTTACATTTTGGTATGATAACCCTTTCTGAGACCCAGCTTAATTGATGTTATCAGCCGCTAGAGTCGGTCTCCCATCGACTTTCTATACAGGAGGAAAATACCCAGAAAAGTTTTTTTTTCTGGGTATTTAAGTGGGATGTGAGGGGTCTAACTAGGGGTTTGTCATGATGCTGAATCCATTGCAGGCATTTGTTTTGCACAAAAAACATTCAGTGGGCTAGAAATGGCCTCAGAAAACAATACACGTATGGGTGAGTATTCATGTTAGTCGGAGGCCTTAGGGTTTTTTTTCTCGTGCTAATCAGTCTAAAAGTGCAAAATTTTGCACAGATGTAGCTCATGGCATGCTCTAATGATTTAGCTAGGGCGCCCGAGTCTGCGACATTCGGGGTCGCCACAGCGGCCAAATCAAGTTGGGCTCCCATCGACTTTAGTGATGAAAAGTGATGAGTCATCACGTTTCAGAGTTTTGTGGGTGCTGTGGTGACCCCGAAGGTCGCCGAATCGGGCGCCCTAGCTAAATCATTAGAGCATGCCCTGAGCTACATCTGTGCAAAATTTTGCACTTTTAGACTGATTGGCACAAGAAAAAAAACCCTAAGGCCTCCAACTAACATGAATACTCACCCATACGTGTATTGTTTTCTGAGGCCATTTCTAGCCCACGGAATGTTTTTCGTGCAAAACAAATGCTTGCAATGGATTCAGCATCATGACAAACCCCTAGTTAGACCCCTCACATCCTACTTAAATACCCAGAAAAAAAAAGTTTTCAGGGTATTTTCCTCCTGTATAGAAAGTCGATGGGAGACCGACTCTAGCAGGTGATAACATCAATTAAGCTGGGTCTCAGAAAGGGTTATCATACCAAAATGTAAACTAGAGACATGTAGGAAGTCAAAAATGTAAAAAATGTACGGTCACCTTGGGTGGTACCAATTTGTGAAGATATCAGAATTGGCCCCAGGCCTAATTTCCTGTCAGTCTACTATCCTATCAAATAAAGGCATAAAAAGCCCAAAAACAAATCTTAAAAAAATAAAATAATAAATAAATATAAAAAGAGCCTTGTAGGTGAGGAGTAAGTCTTAATTCTAGCCATTCTGTATTTTACCAGGAGCCAGTGGTGAGAGGCCAATGAAGGAGCGATGACCCCCATTACTATTATTATATCCAGTTTAAATTCAGTCAGTGGTTCAAATCTGTGCTTTCATTAGTGCAACATTATCAGTATGTATTAGAAAAAGAAAATGTTATGTAATTGTGTCTGAATAATCCCGTAAGGGATGGGCTGCGAAAGGCAGCCAGACACGAAAATAAATTCATTCATTCATTCATTCATTCATTCATTCATTCATTCATCAGTAACATCATTGTCATTATCTGGGAACAGTACATAAACTCCACCTATTCACAGTTGTTTTCAGTGATTACATTTATTTTCTATTATGTAATGAATGTGTTACAGTATTTAATTGAATACCACAAAGTTTCCCTATACAATCCAGGCCCATTCCCATGAATACAGTATGACATCACACACTAACTGGAGTGTGTACAGTACATAGATTCTCTGGCTTCCTACATCACATCTGTCAGATTACACCCTCATCTCATTAATGGCTCTCTGTCACGTAACAATAACAGCTGCGAGGAAACCACCCACTGGTCACTGGACCCAGTCAACCTAATCCTAATTCCACACAATGGATCCCGTGGCTACATTTTACGATGTAGGTTATTATGTATCACATGTTGGGGGACCCAAGCCACTTAGCCAGATAACTGGTAATCAATGTATTTAGTCTGTTCAATTGCACTGCAGGGAAGCTATGGCGTTAATTGATTCTGTGTCATGTTTCTACCGTATGTGCATGCAAATTAATGTACATATGTGCATTTTGTGTACAGCAGTGGTTCTCAAAGTTGGATTCCAGGGACTCTGGGTTCCTTTAGGGGGGTCCAAATTGACCCATAAAAGTCTGTAACTCTGACAGTGTACAAATGGAACCAAATTAACCCTAACAGGTTCATTTGGTTCCATTTGTACACTGTCAGAGTTAAGGGAAGACCTTGACATTTGAAAGTTTGATAAACAGTGGTGTACAGCAGGTGTTCCCAAACCTTTTTGTCTCAGGGCACCCCATAAATATTTTTTTAATCCGAGGCACCCCTACATTATAATTTTCACTCCCAGCACCTTATATTTATAGCATATCGTCGTTGTCGGGTGGAAACCTTGTATGTCCAAAACCGTTCGTTTTGTATTTATCATCTATAAAATGTACTAAACTAGTGAAAACGCGATGCGTGGCGTTGTGTGCTTGTAGATTGGCTGTTTTCACTAGTTTTGTGCGACAGTCTTGTATGATGAAGCAGGGCTTTGCTTTACCAAAAGACGTACACATTTGAAACTTGGAGATACGAGGTTTCTGCCCGACAGTGACGATATTTTAGTGATTATGTTGCGAGGAAAACGTTGAGATAAGAGCCATTTTGGTTAGAAAAGTGACTGAAAATAACTTTGTACTTCAAGTTTAAAATGAGACTAAATAGTTTTTCAAGTGTCCAAATACCGGTAAATTCCAAATATTATCAAATGATCTCGCAGCACCCCTGGACTGCCGTGTGCCGTCGCGGCATCCCAGGGTGCCCCGTCACACACTTTGAAAACCCCTGGTGTACTGTATGTTACCTGGCGCTTGCGTTGTGCTCTCTCACGATGGCGTCGCCTCTTCTCCCTGGCTTTTAGCAGAGCCTTGTAGTCTGAATCCAGCTCTCGAGCCTTTTTCAGGTGTGCTGCCGCGTGGGCCATAATTAATCTCCCTTTCTCTCTTTCTCGGTTTATCTAGAGCTCTCCTCTTCTCTCTTCCTTGTTTGTCAGCTTTCTTTCTATCCCTTTCTTTCACTTCCGCTCCCAGGAAATTATTTTCTTATTCCCTGAGATGTCTCACACACACAACGTCCAAATAGACATATTAGTTCATAGTCCACTTAGTACACTTGTGTTCATACATCCATGTTATACTCCAAATTTATGTATATGCATAGATGATACAAAATCAATGATACGCTAATGACTGGCAAAATGAGAAAAGAAAATGAAAAGAGATTGACAAATACATTTCTCCTTCAGAAAAACAGCAATATAATTCTTAAGAAACATTCCATGTAAAGTTATACATCCCTCTAGTAGAAGCATTGTAGAAGTAGGCTGTATGTCCCAAATAATGATGGAGTCCACAGCGGTGAATAAAGCCTCAGTGAAAACCGTTGTCCATCTGAAAAAGTCTGATTCTACTGAGCAATTCCATGACAAAATAAAACAATAGTTAACAGATTAGTTGGACGAAGCCCTTTTCCAACAAAACACCATGACGTTTCCTCTCCTCACTCACTCTTCCTTCCTTGTTGTTCTGTTGTCTTTTTTCTCTGTCCCTGACCGGAACACCTGCTGCCTCTAACCCTCTAAACCCAGTCACAAAATAAATACACACTGGATTTTCACATTTGTGAACAACACTGGCACGTGTGCACACACACACACACACACACACACACACACACACACACACACACACACACACACACACACACACACACACACACACACACACACACACACACACACACATGCATAAACACACATACTGTTACATGTGTACTGCATGTATGTGACTCATGTGCATGCGTGCTAATGTGCATGTGAGCAACTGTTACTGCAGAGTGTTTTGTGTGTAAGAGGTTTAGGGAGGGAGGTTGCGTGCTAACCAAACCCCCACCGCACTGCTGTCCATGTGCAGAGATGAGCACAGAGGGAGACAAGAGGTGGACGTAAAGGAAAGGGGGACAATAGAGAGTGAAAGATGGTCAAGGAGTAAGAAAAGGGTAACTAGGGAGAAGAACTCAATGTAATACAAATAAAACCAGTACGCGACCGTCGGTAATTGCAGCTATAATGTTTGTCCGAAATACAATAAAGAATTCAAACATTTTAAGTGAGTCAGCGCACAAGATTGGGCACCTACTGTAGATGTGCCGTCAGCTTGATGTTGTTACCAAATAATTTAATTGACATAAAGTGAATGTTAGTGTATATTATATTTAATATATATTTCACTCATTAATATAAATTCTGAATCGTAGTATTAAATAAAAATGCATAATGCCTCATTCACACTACAGATATATAGTTGAACGTTTTGCTTGGTAATTCAATGTAATCTCAATGGAAACCAGCTTTAAAGATGCAGGAGATGCTCAGAACAAAGCTTTGAAAGCTTTAAAGCTGGTTTCCATTGAGATTACATTGAATTACCAAGCTAAACGTTCAACTATATATCTGTAGTGTGAATGAGGCATAAGAGTGGGAGAATCCAAAAGTGTATGAGAGAGAAGAAGACAGAAGACAAAACACAGAGGACAGGGCCAGCGAATAACACAGAATGTTTAAAGATGAATAAGCATTGAGGCGATCATGAGGAAAGAAAACAGAGAATAGAGGATGGGAACAGGAACAGGACAGATGAAAGAGGAGAAGACGGTGTCTCTGCAGAGTGAGAGTAGAACAGCTTGTCCTTCTCTGAGGCCAAGAGAAAGGCGGCATTAGCGTTTCCTGAGCTTATTCTTTTTTTCATGTGTCTGATTGTCGAGGGGAAGAATCTATTTAGCAATCTGCTGCCAGTGGCTCTGACGCTATATGAAGCCACTAGCCCTTAGTAGCATGATGTGAATCAATACGTGGTTGGGGGGGCTAGAATCTTTGCCTGCAAGCTTTTCTGACACAACGTCCATCATATACAGTATATATATCCTGGTTGGACAACATCCACTAACGTGCTTGGCTGTCCGTACAACCCCGTGCTGGACAGCAGGAGGTGCCACTCACTAGGATGGATGTACCATTCAATGCAGGAGGGGACCAGAGACCAGAGAACACAGATTTCTTAATTTCTGCTGCACAAGTTATAAGATACCCCCCTGCAGGATGGAGAGTGGTTTGTTCTGAATCCCAGCTGCACTGCACCTTAGCAGCTGACAGAATATGAATTGACACTGCATTTTATGTATGTCTGTGTATAGGGGTCTGGGTTGTGTTGCGCAATGAACTCATTCGCTTACTTAAGCAATACTGTTTGGCAATACTGTTTGGTAGCAACCGTTTGTGATGTTCTGATGATCAAATAAACCAGAGACAATCAGGACCTCCGCAGATCTCTCTTACAAACAAAGCATCACTAAACATCATAGAAAAAATGTGATCTGACGTGACGTGATGTGACGTGGTACCGGTATGTGTGTGTGTGTGTGTGTGTGTGTGTGTGTGTGTGTGTGTGTGTGTGTGTGTGTGTGTGTGTGTGTGTGTGTGTGTGTGTGTGCGCGCGCCCGTGTGTGTGTGTTGGTGTTTTATTTTCTGCACCAGTAGTTGTGCTTTTCAGGACCATGGAGAGCTCTGATAGTCAACTCAAGCCTACAGCACCGTTCCTCATGCTCTGCAAAACACACACACACACACACACACACACACACACACACACACCCCCCCACACACACACACACACACACACACACACACACACACACACACACACACACACACACACACACACACACACACACACACACACACACACACACACTCTAGGCACATTCACCATTACACATACTGTAGGACACTACAGTTGAATGAGTCATCTCTCTATGGACATACTACTCTACTCCTCTAGCGCTCTCTGCTGGTGGAGCACCAAAACTGCATTTTTCGACATGTTTTAAACACTTGATCCCTGCCTAGCGCCCCTATTCTGGGCACGTTATAATGCACAGACATCTGAGAAATTAGGCATTCTGTGACAATATCACACCTAAAAGCTCACAATGTGTTGAATGGCGATGTGTTGTGACCTTGTAGATTAGCTATTTTTGGTGAATAGATTTGGTGTTGAGGGAAAAGAGGAGGTGGCCAAGGATAGACCCTGGACACACTAATATATTATATAGATAATTAAATGTTACTCTGCCATAGCTTCATACTAATGCAGAATATGAAACTGCTCGAGTGAGTGATGAAGCTGAAATCCATCATTCCATAATTTTCAAGCCTAAAGCTCTTTGTCACACACACACACACACACACACACACACACACACACACACACACACACACACACACACACACACACACACACACACACACACACTCTAAATAGCGTGTGTGCTATTCTCTCTCTAAATAATAAATAATGTGTAAATTATAGACATAACCTAAATTCATTTTCCTACAAACAAGTGAAAAACGCAAAGACCAGAAATGTCACATACAGTATAGACTGTTACAGTACACAGGGCGTGGCCCGAACATCAAATCTGGCAGAGGTCTACTAATATCGGACGGGCTGCACTGCTGTCTCAAGTTTCTACTTTTAACACAGAAGATCTATGAGCTTATTGATCACGGTGTTATGTGATCCTTGTTAAGCTCACGGCTTCAGTTCACACAGCAGTACAGTATACAGCATGTGCATGTGTGTTTCTTAATTAATGCTATAAACTTTTGGACAGTGCATACTGACCTATTTATAATCTGATCAATGGAGTATCTACTGACGACCAGCCACACACACACACACACACACGCACACACACACACACACACACACACACACACACACACACACACACACACACACACACACACACACACACACACACACACACACACCCCTCTCACACTGTTAACAAGAAGATGACCATCAACAGTGGTTAACAAATTAACTGTGTGTGTGTGTGTGTGTGTGTGTGTGTGTGTGTGTGTGTGTGTGTGTGTGTGTGTGCGTGCGTGCGTGCGTGCGTGCGTGCGTGCGTGCGTGCGTGCGTGCGTGTGTGTTTTTGAGAGTCAGATTACGGGAGTAAGGCTCCTCAGAGAGCTGATGCAGGCTTCTGTAGCCATTGGTTTAGTGGTTGTCCAATATGGGCAGGGTTAATGGCCTGTTTTCCATTTTATAGATCCAAATGGTTTTATATGGCCCATTAAGACGCCGTGATAGACAGATATGAGAGACGCAGATGCAAGTTTGTGTGTGTGTGTGTGTGTGTGTGTGTGTGTGTGTGTGTGTGTGTGTGTGTGTGTGTGTGTGTGTGTGTGTGTGTGTGTGTGTGTACAACAGGGTGTGCCCTCGATCGACACACAACACCCCCACCCCCAGCTTCTTTCTCTCTCAACGCCCTCTCCTCCCTCTCTCAGAACACGTGTGTTTATATGAAACATGTTGTGCACGTGCAACATGTGTACAATACACACACACACATACACACAGAGAGATGAGAGAGGGGAAGCAAACTGTCATTCTGATCAAGCGCTCATCTAATTATAAGTATCAGGTCCTAATCTCCCCAAGCCATCAAGCAAATTAACTATATGCCCATAGCTGGAGAGGTAAGCGTATACCTCATCAACAACAAAACGAGACATACTTTCACCTGAACACTGTCAGCGAGAAAATGTATAATGTTTGTATAATCATCATGATGAGAGCTTTGGCAAAGTATAAATGAGTCTTAACTCATTGAAACCGGGAAAGCACATGTACATTTTAGATTTTAGATTTTAGTGTTGGCTATTCAAAAATAGCAGATGTACAAGCTCACAGCTGTGAGCTTGAAAGAACTAAATGATTTAGAAGGCACAGCATTGGTAGAAACGGCCTCAGGGTTAAGCCAAACTGTTATGATATTACTATTTTTTTGTTGTTTATGTCGATGATGGTGTCTGTTGTTGTTGTTGTTGTTGTTGCTGATTTCCCTGCTTGCTAATGGAGTATCAGCACGGTATGGTAGGACTCAGTCAGTCGATGATGAGTGGCTGGCAGCATAATGCATCCACGCTCTAATGGAAGATGGAAGGAGGTTCTTAGTGTTTCAGATGACTCATTTAGACTTCAGGAAAGCCATACATCTTTCATGACCACATTGCTAAAATCTTTCAATTCACCTTAGCCCCCAATACCCCCCCCCCCCCCCCCCCCCAGACACACCACCGCCCTCACTAATAGTTATGTTTCATTATTGCACTTGAATTGCACTTTGTTTAAGTGACACTTGCCTACGCAATCCTTATACAAAATGGGGAAGGGAATAAGGAGAGGACATGCTTTTACAAAGAAACAGAATAAATATGGATGAACAAATCCATAAACAATTAAGACTCAGAGACAGCCAAAGGACTATATCAATAAATTGTTGTATTTGAAGAGAGTCAGACAAAGAGGACACAACAGTTAGCATACCATCCCTAGTGGTGGCAGCTTTATCTCTCTCCCCTTAAATGGAGGTTAGACATACAGTATATAAAAGAATAGCAGTATAACCGTGGAAGTCTATGATTGGTTCCCAAATCATAACAAGAAGACAGTAGTTTCTTCACTAGTATCTTTCCACTAGACATACAGTTTAACCAAAACAGGATCTCGTAGTCAGGGTAACCACAGTCGCAATGACACAATTGTAGATTAGCTATTTTCACTATTTTTGTCCACAACCATTTTACAACAAAGTATAATACAGGGTTAAGTGGTTAATCAGACTAATTGATTTTGTTGATTATAAAAATCTATTAATATGTTTTCATGTCAATTTGCTGATATATAAGAACATTATATTAATAGACAATCTTGAAAAGTTGATTATTGGTTCTATATATCTTTGATACATTTTGGGTTAAATACCCAGCCCTAGGCTTGGGTTTCTAACTGGCCACTACTGTAGCATGTCTGTGGGGAACAGCAAGCGGTCTGCAGTCTCCATCTGGGGCCTCAAGACACACACACACACACACACACACACACACACACACACACACACACACACACACACACACACACACACACACACACACACACACACACACACACACACACACACAGACAGACAGACAGACAGACACCCAGGCATGCACGCACGCACACATACGCACGCACACACACGCACACACGGATACACACTGATACATACGGATAGACACATACAGTATAGGCCTACATACACAAAGGTTCAAAAGCAAGAATGTGCATATTCACAGTTTATATGGTCCCGAAAACATATAATGTAATCTTCTACATGCAGAAGCACTCTCTGTCCCCTCCCTGAGTATTGATTATGACCTGTAGATGAACCCTGCACCAGATGCCTGTAATATGAGAGGATCTGCATTAGATTTGATTCAGCCCCGCAATGTGAAACACACATGCACGCACGCACGCACACATCAATCGATTGTGCACTGAAAGAGCATTAACAGTAATACACAGGCGGAGCATTATAATGGAGTGTGAAAAGCAAAAGCACGATGAACTGGCAGGTATTCATCCTTCACTCCCATACTGACGGCTCCATTTTTACACTCGAGCTAACTACACCAGTAAAGGCTTTATCATAGTCCGGAATGAAGAGCTATCACCTCAACTTTTGTGATAAGCTATAACCTAAAAATGTAAAAACAAGTGGAGGCCATCATAGTCACAGACTCACGGTGAAGTCCTATCACTGCGCCTCTGTTAATTACAATAGGCTAAATGAATTACGTCCTTGTCCGTTCTATGCCCATATATGGAAATCCCTGTCCCGATGTCATCAATATTAAGGGCACATCTGGGAATGCCCCTATTTGGTAATGCCCATATATGGGCATGTTATGCCAATCTCAACAGGCACTGTTGAGATTGGGTAACTGGTCCGATATACATCACTGGCCAGATAGCCAAGAATTGGCGCAACCTCACTCTTTAGGTCTGTCACCCTGAGGTGTCTTACTAGTACACTGTATATCGGATCCCTGATACCCATATATGAAGATCCATTTATATGGAGAAAACGTTCTAGAAAACATTTTTGTACATTGTGCAAGTACAATAACAGCAGGGGAAGCAGCTAAGAACATAGGCTAAATCTGAGCTATCCGTGTGCAAAAGTTGGAGTCTGTAGAACCAACCGTGTGCTGTGAGACCCCTGACATGCTTACTCGGTTACTCGTAATGTGAAAGTCCTATGACGTCTATGATGTCTGACATCATACATACAATCATTTTTATGCCCATGTATGGAGATCCCTTTCTGTAGAACCAACTGTGTGCTGTGAGAACCCAGACAGCATGCATCAGTGCGTGTCCGTATCTGTCTCTCAGTCCTTGTCCCCTTTCATGGGCATATTGGTTAGATTGGCGGTTCTACAAAAACTGTACAACTGTACAAATATGGGCATACAAGGGAAAGGGACGGAATGTGATGTCACAATGTGATGTCATGGATATCCAGGAATTGATCTTTGTTGAGGTGATGTCACAACGATGTGATGTCACAATGTCAACAATGTGACAACAGCTATAGACTATAGACATAGTGGCGTTACAGAAGGAGGGAATGACAAGATGTGACGTGTTAACTGCGACTTACAAAAACAGCAGATCTACAAGCTCACTATTTTAGCTTATCATTGTCATACAATGATATACATATCTATTAAGGGTGCAACGGTTTACAAAATTCACGGTTCGGTTCGATATTTTGGTGTCACGGTTCGATACTTTTTCGATACAAAAAATAAACAGAAATGTCCTTGATTTATAAATGTATTTAAATTTTTATAACTACAAATTTTTTTGTTTTAACTTTGAACAATAGTGACAATACGGTACCCAACCTCTAGGGTAGTGGTTCTCTAAGTGGGCTCTGCGGACCCCTAGGGGTCCTTGAGGGGGTTCAGGGGAATGTGGATGTGGAGTGGTATTGTATTGTATTGTTCGGTACAGGGTCATTCGGTTCGGTACACCCTCGTATTGAACGGTTCAATACGAATACATGTATTGTTGCACCCTTAATATCTATTCATACAGTATACCGGTATGTATATGTAGTTGCGACCGTAAGGTCGCAGTTTAGTTGCGACCGTCAGGGAGCAGTTTACTATGAAAACCTCCACCGGCCGTCCGTCCGTCCGTCGGTCGGTCACACGTCACACGTCACACCTTTGCCCTGCTCATATCTCCGCATCAGTATATAGGGCTTGTTTGTTTATTGTATGACATCACGCCACATCATCAGCTGTGGACTCTGTGATGTCATCGTATCGCATCAGTATATAGGGCTTGTTTGTTTATTGTATGACATCACGCCACATCATCAGCTGTGGACTCTGTGATGTCATCGTATCTCCATATATGGCCATCTCCGTATATGGAGATATAAGTCGTCCATGCCCAAGTATGGGCTGGTGAGGTCAGACTTTGTGTGATGCGTAGGTTATCTCCATATATGGAGATTCAACATTCCAGGCAATGCTCTCTTCCCTGGTGAGAATTGCCCCTTTATATAGGGCTTGTTTGTGTATTGTATGACATCACGCCACATCATCAGCTGTGGACTCTGTGATGTCATCGTATCTCCATATATGGCCATCTCCGTATATGGAGATATAAGTCGTCCATGCCCAAGTATGGGCTGGTGAGGTCAGACTTTGTGTGATGCGTAGGTTATCTCCATATATGGAGATTCAACATTCCAGGTGTAACTATGGCTACCCGTATGACGTGAGAGGTGGAGGTTGTGATATTTGTGGAGATAAGCGACCAACGGTCGCTTATTGCGACCGTAAGGTCGCAGTTTAGTATGAAAACCTCCACCGGCCGTCCGTCGGTCACACGTGCGGTCGACCGCACGTCACACGTGCGGTCGACGTGTGATGAGGTCACGATGAGTCATCTATGCCCAAATATAGATTTCTAGGTCAGATGGCCCATAGAGTTTGTGATGTCAAACCTAGCAACCCAATATAAACAAACCTGATGTCAGACCTGAAGTATCCTTTTATACCCATATATGGAGATACAGAGATCTCCATATATGGGCATATTAGAAAGCCCATATATGGGCATATACGGATGACATCAGGGATATCCATATATGGGCATAAAAGGGACAAGGGCTTACAGTTAAGAGATCTCCATATATGGGCATATCAGAAAGCCCATATATGTTCATATACTGATGACATCAGGAATATCCATATATGGGCATAAAAGGGACAAGGACTTACAGTTAAGAGATCTCCATATATGGGCATAAAGGGACAAGGACTGTTACAGTAGATATAGAGATGTCCATATATGGGCATAAATGAACAAGGACTGACAAACACTGAGATCTCCATATAACCTATGGGAATATAAGGGACGAGGACTGTCAGCTTGTAGACCTATTTTCTAAATATTGTTGTACATTAAAAACTTGAAATGGGTCGTTCTGCATAGTACTTGGGATTTGTTGATGTAAATGTTCACATAGAGTGTAATAATTGGTAAAACAAACTTTTGGCCTATTTGTGGAGATAAGCGACCAACGGTCGCTTATTGCGACCGTCAGGGAGCAGTTTACTATGTAAACCTCCACCGGCCGTCCGTCCGTCCGTCCGTCCGTCCGTCCGTCCGTCCGTCCGTCCGTCACACGTCACACCTTTGTTTGTGTACGGTGTGATGTCATATATCTTCAGTATGACATCACACCACATGTGTACACAAACCTTTGTGTACGTTGCTGTGGCAACAGTCTGTTGTTGCTGGTCTGTTAGTGTACGTTAGCAACCACCTTAGCAACCATGGTTTTACCCTAGCAACCAACTGTTTACCCTAGCAACCAACTGTTTACCATAGCAACCATGTTTTTTTTACCCTAGCAACCAACTGGGCATAAAAGGGATTCTGTTAGGGATCTCCATATATGGGCATAAAAGGGATTCTGTTAGGGATCTCCATATATGGGCATAAAAGGGATTCTGTTAGGGATCTCCATATATGGGCATAAAAGGGATTCTGTTAGGGATCTCCATATATGGGCATAAAAGGGATTCTGTTAGCTGTTAGTGATCTCCATATATGGGCATAAAAGGGATGCTGTTAGGGATCTCCATATATGGGCATAAAAGGGATTCTGTTAGGGATCTCCATATATGGGCATGAAAGGGATTATGTTGGGGATCTCCATATATGGGCATAAAAGGGATTGTATCCCAGATGATGCCCTGTTAGGAGATCCACACTAACAGAATCCATATATGGTCCTACCGACAGCTGCTATAAGCCAACCCTGGCGATAAGGTCTGAGTCGAAGAAATGCTTCTTTCCTGGCAAGAATTGCCCCTTTATACTGTAGGGCTCGTTTGTGTATTGTATGACATCACGCCACATCATCGGCTGAGGACTGTGTGATGTCATCATATCTCCATATATGGAGACATAAGTTGCTCGTGCCCAAATATGGGCTGGTGAGGTCAGACTTAGTGTGATGCGTAGGTTATCTCCATATATGGAGATTCAACTTCAATGAGTAACCATGGCAAACTGTCAACTGCCCGTATGTCTTGATAATTGGTAAAACAAACTTTTGGCCTATTTGTGGAGATAAGCGACCGTTGGTCGCTTATCTCCCGATTAGGGAGTCTTACTGGTCTCCCGATTAGGGAGTCTTACTGGTCTCCCGATTAGGGAGTCTTACTGGTTGCGACCGTTAGGGAGCAGTTTACTATGAAAACCTCCACCGGCCGTCCGTCCGTCCGTCCGTTTTGTGACCATCAACAAACGTCACACCTTTGTTGATGTTTAAATCGAAGAGTCTTGGTCAAATACTTCTGTTGGTTTCTGCACTGATCATTTATACAATTCAGCTGTGTTTGCTCGTGTCATCATGATGAGGTCATAAATCAGCCATGCCCAAATATAGATTTTACGGGTTTACATGCTTACTCAGTTATTCGTTATGTGAAAGTCCTATGACGTCTATGATATCTGACATCATCATACATACATTCCCTTTTATGCCCATAAATGGAGATCCCCTCTGTAGAACCAGCCACTGACATCACTGTAATGTCAGGGGAACCAAATCCCTTTTATGCCCATATATGGAGATCCCTGTGATGCCAGGGGAACCAAATCCCTTTTATGCCCATATATGGAGATATGGAGATCCCCGTGTTGCCAGGGTAACCAAATCCATTTTATGCCCATATATGGAGATCCCTGTGATGCCAGGGGAACCAAATCCCTTTTACGCCCATATATGGAGATCCCTTATGTCATCAATATTAAGCCCATATCTGTGAATATCTTTGG
>NC_137812.1:44033024-44058024 GCF_963921795.1 Nannobrachium achirus
AACCAAAGTCCATATAGCTGCTTAAACACTGAGAAAGCATTTGTGTGTGGTTGAATGTGTCTACATGAGGGTTTTGTGTCTATATGGGGGTTTTATGTAATTGTATGCTATTCTCAACAACACCACAGTAAAAACTAAAGCGTTGATGTGTTTCTGACTCTGAGACATGATGATAAGTGAGACATCATAATCATTTACACATGATAGCTCAGACATAATAGACATGATATTGTGTAAGTGTGGGATGGGGGAGAGTGAAGGCAGAAGTAAGAGCTACAGTACCCTAAGTACTACAGTAGTTAAACCAACACAGGATTATCCCATGTTTCCCTGTGTATTTATATCAAGCTGATTAGACTAGTTTCTGAGAAGTCCATTGATCTTCAATCATGTCTCCTCAATCCATCCTCTTCCTCTCACTAACAGGAAACCCGGTTATGCAGCCATAATGAATAATTAACATCTAAGTGTCTCCGAACGCCCCCAGTCCAAAAACACCTGACCCTTAGAGCCTGATTGGCTAAGGCTGTATTTCAATTAGCCTCCTGTCTGAAAATACTAAATACAGTAAATGGTGCATTTCTCGTTCACCAATTCACACACCAACGGTGGAGAAAACCATGCAAAGAACCACCTGTTTGTTAATAGCTGTTAGGTGTTAAGTGTCTTGCTCAAGGACACTTCTACACAGTAATATCCTCAGTGTGTATTTAACTCAGAGACAGTACAGATGGAACCAGAAGGACTCATAAGGCCCCATTATGTTCCATTTGTAATCTTTTAGTTACAGACCACCTGTAAGGGGTAGTTCCTGGACCTAACATTGAGAGCTGTAGCTAACATGGTTCAGATTTTAACAGTCTACTAGCAGACAAAGTGGGACGATGCAGGTGCTGTCACATGCTTCTTGGACACACCAAACTGGGACTTTACAACAAATATTAGGGCGCCAGAGTGACCAAGAGTGTCTGTACAAATTGTGAAATGCCACATTTTCATCTGCACCCAAATATAACCATGCTGACATTCCATGTACCCTAGATCCAGGACAGGAGTTCTGTTACTTTCTCCCTAGCCCTATCACCATTACACAGTATGGAAACGTATATGAGACCCATAGATAATATCACATTGCTGTTGCATCTCTATTGCACCAAGAAGAGGGTGATGAAGTGTCTCTTTAGAATGTGGAACACCTGCGGTGGTGGGTGTATTTAACAAAGGGGGGAAGGGGGATAATTCATAATTCTCTGTGAAGGCAGTGTGAGGCCATTTGTACAGTAAAATCCTGTTCAATCTTTATGGTTAAACTTTGAGGATATCTGCTATTTTCACTATTTGTTCTAACCAAATTACACGTACAGTACACTAATGTAACGTCACACTTTTGCCCTACTCATATCTCCACCACCGTTGCCCCGACCCATGCCAAACTTTGCACACAAACTCCTAGGCTGCCAAACCACAACCTCCACCCCTATATTCTCACATGGCACTCTTCTAGCGCCACCATGTGGCCAATTCTTGCAAAACACATTTTTGGACACTGCTCCTACAGATTTTGCCCTAAAATCACGTAAAGCGGTACACAGTATCTCTAAAGTCATGTCATCAACATGGATCTTTCCCATTTCCCATATTCCCTCCTGATTGGCTACCATCGCCTTCTAAAGTTTGTGTATGCGACCTGATGGTCGCTTATCTCCCGATTAGGGAGTCTTACTGGTAGATTTCTTAGACAGCTTAGACTAGTTGGAGCTTGAAGCCCTAAAGAGAAGCAACAAGTGAAGCTCAGCCCTTTTGTTGTTGTTTAACAGCACTGCCTGATGATTCAATTGCTTTTTGTTGGTTAAGGACAACCTTTTAAGTTGTTGACTACAGTCAATGGTGTTAGTATGGTTGAGTTGTGGCCACTCAAAGGTTTGTGAGTAAGCATTTATACTGAGAAAGTGCTCTAACAGCCTTTGTGAATACAGCTAGTGAATACTGTAAGAGTGAATGTATGTGCATGCATGTCTCGCGTGCGCGCGCATGTGTATGCGCATGTGTGCGCACATGTGTGTGTTAAGTGCAGCTAGCAACGTACCATTATGCCCACAGGAACAACAGCTGGCTGGTGTGTGTGTGTGTGTGTGTGTGTGTGTGTGTGTGTGTGTGTGTGTGTGTGTGTGTGTGTGTGTGTGTGTGTGTGTGTGTGTGTGTGTGTGTGTCAGAGCCTATTCAGAGGTAATGTAATGAAGGCCAGGAGTCCATTAGGAGTCCCTTCCTGCCAAATCCCATCACACTCCACCCAACAGAGAAAGAGGAATGGAGATGGTATGGAGATGGTGGGAGACAGACAGACAGACAAACCGACAGACAAACCGACAGACAGACAGACAGACAGACAGACAGACAGAGAGACAGACAGACAGACAGACAGACAGACAGACAGACAGACAGACAGACAGTCAGACAGACAGACAGACAGACAGACAGACAGACAGACAGACAGACAGACAGACAGACAGACAGACAGACAGACAGACCAGCAGATAACCAGACAGACAGACAGACAGACAGACAGACAGACAGACAGACAGACAGACAGACAGACAGTAAATGTCAAAGCTACAATGAAACCTTACCCCCTGTTACATCAGGGTCTCATGGTGGGGGTTAGGGGAAAGGAGGAGAATAAGGTGTGTGTGTGTGTGTGTGTGTGTGTGTGTGTGTGTGTGTGTGTGTGTGTGTGTGTGTGTGTGTACTTGTATTACTATACTTGTGAGGGCCAGGTGTCCCCACAAGTACGGTATAACAATTTGAGAATAGACATTAGCCCCTTCTCAATTCGGAGGTTGGACACCACTAAGCAAGCGTGGGTTTCAAGTGTGACGACGTCACTGGGGCGCTGTCCCATTTCGTAGACCACTTCAAATCTATCTAATTTTGAATGTGCACTATTTTCCGCCGTTTCTAAGCATACAGCCGATGGACGCTTCAAGCACTTCGTTCCACAATGCAATAGGCCATTAAAATGTCCACCACTTAAAACATTTAGCCTCAAAAAAGTCCTCAAACTTCTTTTTTTTTGGCACGTAATTTCATTGTAAGTTGTTTTAGGATATAGTATTTAGTTGTTTAAACTTCATTATATGTGGTCAATTTATCATGACAGCCTATTTAAAAATATGCCACAGCGTTGTAAGAGAATTGAGAGAGAGAAAGAAAAGTTTGTGAATATCAACGGGATGGGGGACTGGCCCGAAAACAGGATGCTTTAGCCGGGTTATCACTGCGACAGTCTGTCTCGAACGTTGTGGCAATATTTTAAAATAGGCTCTGTCATGGTGAATTGACCACACGTATGACGTTTAGAGACTTTAGACAAATAAATACTATCCTAAAATATCTTAAAAGTCAATTCCGTGCCACAAAAAAGAAGTTTGAGAGTGTTTAAGAAGGTAAAAAATCAAACTAAGTTTGAAGTGAGCGGTGGATGTGAGCAGTTCATTTCGTTAAGCTGGTCACCCAGCGGTATTGCAGCTCATACTACAAAGTTACAAACATACATACTGTAGTAACATACAGTACATACACACGCAGTCACGCACAGGAGACGGTGTGACCACCGCTCAAAGACACAGCAGTGACTGGCTGCCATTCGGTTTTGCTCGTTTCCACTCGGAAGCCCTCGGCTCGACTCTGCACTCAACAGTGCTGTCCCAATTCACAGGCAAAACGTGTGTCCTATGTGCACTCCACAGGGCAACACCCTACCCTACCCTAGCAGCTAGCTAGGCCGGGAAGGGGCTATTGTGAGGAAAAGCTTCCTGTTCCTCCAAGATAAATGGATGTTTTAATGTTTAACAACATGAACACTAGCATCCCTATTATGGGGTGAACATTCTTCAAAAATAGCCAATCAACAAGCTCACAAACACATTTGTCGTTGTGTTTTGTGAGCTTGTGGATAGGATATTTTCACCTTTAGGGTTAGGGTTAGAAATGGTAAAAGAATTGTTAAAAATGGCATTACATAGCAATACAAACATATGAGTGTGGGAGGGGTTTAGGAGGCAAGTAGAGTGGGAACAACAGCCAATTGGTTCTCAAAGACCAGGGGTCCTTGAGGGAGGTCCAGAGGGTGCCCAGCTAAATGATGTGTAGGAACCAAGGGGACCCTTATGGGTATGTAACTCTCCATTTGGTTCCATTTGTACACTCTCAGTTAAATTAACATTGATTTTACATAACAAATTGGGGTCCCAGAGATAGAAATGCCATTAAATGGGGGTCCGTAGCCTAAAATGCATGTCAAACTGGGGGTCCTTGCAATTAAAATGGTTGAGAATCACTGCTATAGAGCAGTAAAAATCTTCTCTTATGGGGATCCCTGGCATTCCTTTTCAAATGGGGGTCCGCAGGCTAATAAAGGTCAATTTGGGGGTTCTTGACATGAAAAAGTTTGAGATCCACTGGCCTACTGTATAAGACTCTATACTGTATTATGGTGGCAGACAGCCTACTGTACAAGACTCTATACTGTATTATGGTGGCAGACAGCCTACTGTATAAGACTCCTACTGTATTCTGGTGGCAGACAGCCTACTGTTGAAAAGGGGAAGGAGGGAAGGAGACACCTAAGCAGGACGAGCCGACGAGGATGTAGTGCAGCAAAGCTGTCAGATGATACACAGTAAAATCCTCTGTTTTAATCTATCTCAGAAAAGTGTATAAATGGAACCAAAATGACCTGTAAAACACTAAGGACTTTACTGCGTAGGAAGCAGTATGGCATAGCTCGGATAAGAATATCCCAACCACAACTTTTGAAGAACCTCATTTTGGGTCATGTCAAGTCCTTGGTCGTGCAGGCTAGTTTGAATATGACAATATGTACTACTCAGCGATATGATTATCTAACTATTCATTTAGCGACTGTCTGTCTGACCATTTGCATGCTGACATCACTGATACTACACAGTTTTGCCACCATGGTAAACGCCACCAGACATCACTTCATACTCTGACATCATAGCACTGACATCACAGACTGGCCTGGACACGGAACACCATTTATGGGCATAAAGATCTGCCCAAAGGGCACTCCAAAATGGAACACCATATATGGGCATAAAGATCTGCCCAACATTACACCTGAGACTACATTCAATCCCTCAGATACTGTGCACACCCCATGAAGTCATACTCTGACGTCATAGTACTGACATCATAGACTGGCCTGGACACAGAACACCATGTATGGGCATAAAGATCTGGGCATAAAGATCTGCCCAACGTCATCATTATACAAAATTTAAAATAATTTAGCTCCAGATAATAATTTTCAATTCAATGCCACAACAGGTCACAGATATGGATTGAACTTGGACACTGATCATATCAAAATTAGCCCTGACTATATCAGCCTGTGGGAAACGTGGATGGATGGATACAGGCAGAGGTGTGTGAGGTCGCAGTCTATAACAACCTCTGAACACATCAGATAGATGAGAGAACACCGTGACTTATCACACGCTAAGGAGCATGACAAATGGCCACTGACACAAGGAAGCCAGCAATGTGCCGTGACATCGGACACAGCCATTACACTGGGAAAGAGACACCTTTGTAGTTGCTAAAGACTAATTTAATTTAGTGTGAAAGTTTTTGTTTTTGTTTTTAGTGTGAAATACATTTCTGTCATTCGACAAACTATAGCCTTACATCTAGTGGCCTAGTTTGTTCTAGAGACAAAAGATTCAGAATGAGAGGTCTATATATTAAGATAGAGATCAACTTTTTCTAGCCAAAAAATAACCTGATAATGCACAGTAAAATCCTCAGTGTTGATCTTACTCTGAGTGTGAAAAATGACCCACATAGATCATTTTGGTTCATATTAGGTAGAGGCATTAACGCATATATAGGATCAGGTCAGGTCATCATTTAACATACACAGCGGTATGTATGAAGCTGATCTCTCTCTGCTCATGCCTATTCTAAGATATACAGTATGCACACCAAGCTATAATATAAGCAGTGCACGATGGCAGGTTTGCTTGAGGTCAAGTAAAACTGTCTGGCATAGTTATCTCTGCAACAGGCACGTGCACACCTAGACATCAAAGGGGACTTGAGCCAGAATGCAGTTTTACTATTGTGAAAGAAATGCAAATGCCTCCTTCCCATTTTTGCCTCGTCCAAACTCTTCTGAACTTGAATGCAGCATCTTATGTTGAAAGAATTGCCCTATCTGTGTAGAAATCCAGGCTGTTACGCCACATCTCCAGTATTGACTTGTTAATCCTTAGTTCAGTGTGTTATCAAGCACCGAAAATAGCGGACCTCCAAGCTCAGAACGTGTCGCAGCGTGACGCGTTGTGAGCTTGGAGGTCTGCTATTTTCGATATTTTCACAAAACGGCCCTTTTAGAAATGTCAGCCCCTGCCTCTCTAACATTCTCTGCACATCCCTGCTCTGCAAGGCCGCCAGGCCAGGAGGTGGAGATTATGTTTCCGCCCCTGTCTATGTGTCTGTGCGCAGGTTGAACAATCGATCTGAAACTGCACATGAACACCGACAATTGACAAGGACTGACACAACAGATTTTTCACACTTTCCCCAAATTTAACCTGTTTATTAGCATTTTTCCACATATTATGGGATTTAGTCCGTGTGCACTCTGCACGCACTTGGGGTGTGAGCTGTAAGCATACCAGGTATGGACTAGTTATAAAAACTTTATTACAGCCAACTAAATGAAATCAAAGAGTTAGAAGTCTAGTGGAAATGTATGACCCTTCTTGTTGGCTGAGGCCAAAGTTAGGTCAAATACTGTATATGTTGTAGAAGCACCTTTGCTCGCATACTGTACTTTCATTATACTTGACATTGAATAGCCTACAGATAGACAAATGCACACAAGCCCAGTGTATAACCAATGTTTCTGTGTACTGAAACAACATAAAAAGATCCTCACCAAGATATGAATTGCTAAAAGAAATCCTATATCGAAAAGGTGCACACTAAATCAGTAAGGATCACAAACACACAACTGCTTTGGGAAAGTTGCATTTGGTAATTCAACACAGATACTGTAAAAGTCTTAACCTTATTTCAGAGTAGCCTATCCAAGGATTATGTCTCCACCCAAAATGACAAAGTGTGTGTGTGTGTGTGTGTGTGTGTGTGTGTGTGTGTGTGTGTGTGTGTGTGTGTGTGTGTGTGTGTTTGTTTGTGCGTGCGTGTGTTCATGTGTTTGTATGCATGTGTAGCTCTGCAGTCCATTACTGGAATCTAATTAGCTTGGGAGAGTGCATGTAGACAGGAAACAACTGTAGACCATCCCAAAGGTTCTCTTTCACTGTATACAGAGACAACCAACTCTCAAAAGCAACACTTGTAATGTGTTACCTTACAACAGCCATGTAGGCTACACACTCTTAAGTGTCTATACATTAAAATGTAATCCAGCCGCTGAAAACAAATTCTTAATCTGGTAAACATGCATTATAAATTAGGGGATGCAATAGGTAGGTATTCAAACTTATTTTGCACAGTTGTTCTTATAGGCAATGCTTTTGAATAACCATCGCAACTCAATGTCCCATAACGTATATTAATCTCTAAATACTTCATCAACAGACCACTGCTTAAATGTAAATGTGCTTATTGTTTGTGTTGATGGAATGTGTCTGAGCCTCTCAATGCACAGTTATTTGTGTGTGTGTGTGTGTGTGTGTGTGTGTGTGTGTGTGTGTGTGTGTGTGTGTGGTCAAAACACTGTGCCATTAGGCTGCTAATCTACTGGAATAGAGTTGATTAAAACGTGGATCATAATATAAAAGTATAATGTACATTTTATACGATTTCACAAGATGAGGAGATGACCGTTTTCCTTTTCATGTAGAACATGCAACGTCAGCCACTGCCTACCAGTTAAGATAAATAGAATGTACTCATGCCATGGCAATATAGCCTATAATGCTCTCTGGAACAGATGCTCTGCATCAGAACTTTACATTACGTTGGTCGTCTACACAGTGGTCTGACTGTCCTGCAACATCTCTTACAGCACCCTACAATGAGCTTGTCAGACAGTCTGGGCCTGGTGTTTATTTTGAGGGCAAGAATAATTTCCAAACAGATTTTGAACTACTGGCATAATACATTAATAAATCAGATCATTGTCATAAATTAAACTGCCATTGCCTTGGCTTTGATCTATTCAAAAGTCTCAATCTGTTAACGAAATATGAGGCGCTTTAACTGCACTAAAGCTCTGTCCGCTCTTACATATTTCAGAGCATCCTAGTCTAGATGTGGTAACCAGGACAACGCCTTCACCAAGCCCTCTTATGAGGACTGCGAGAGGCTGCGCAGCATCGGCAGGTGTTTGGGCCACTCGTTACACGGCTGAATGATCCTGCCAATGCAGACAGCAGAGTTGGGCCATAGTCTCCTACAGTAACACACAGTAGCCTACAACACGATCACCCACCTGCCGTATACGGCTCTGGTGCAGCGGCGGGACGCCTCCTTCAGGGGATGTGTTGTTCGAAGAGGCCATCTTCACGTCTCGGTCAGAGCCGCCGCCCCTGCTGTGACTTTCCTCGGGGCTCCTTGACATTCTGTCGCGGAAGAAGCGGCGACGAACGGCGGTCTTTGAGGGTCGGCTTCTCTCTCTCCGGGCCTCGCAATCAACAAGGCTCTGGAGCACACCGGATCATTCTACAGCGTCAGCATGCAGCGCTGTTTTATGCTAAACACTGATTCTTAAAAAAACAGGAAAACAAAACTGCAACGTCCCCTATGGAGGGATGCTGTGCTGTTCTGGGTGGGAGCGCGCGACTCGGTGCGGTTCCCCGAGCCTCCGCAGGATCAAGTGCGCTCCTGTTTTCCTTTTTGCTCCCCTCCCACCTTGGAGCTCTGCAGCAGTTGTAGTCAGGCTCTGCTGTTTGGAGAAATGCCTATAGGCTGCAGTGTTGACAGCGAAGTTATGCGTGAGAGGATCAAACCAAGATAGGATCAAACCAAGACAATGATATATTTAAGTCCCAGTGACGCACACATTTTGGGTTGGGCTCGGACGGGTATTGTAATGACACGGACACAGTAGATTACACACTTCAGTTCAGATAGAGGATTCACTAGCTCTGGTCCATAGCTAGGAGAACTCCTTTTAAAGGAGTAGTTCACCCCCAAAATGACTTTTTTTCTATTGATTAGTCACGCCATGGAGATTAGAGTTCAATAATATTTTTAGTTTTTTGTCACATTCCTAAGACAAAAATGTGATAACAATACATTTACCCCCATTCGTTCCGGATGGGGACGAATCTATCGGGGTAAATTTACTCGATTCAAATTTTTTTCTTAAGAATGTGACAAAAACCAAAATATTATTGAACTCACTCTCCATGAGCAATCATCAATAGAAAAAAGTCATTTTGCGGGTGAACTACTCCTTTAACGCTATGGGCCTGAACTTACATTAAGTAGCCAACTACCACTGAAATTAAATTTTGGAGCACGTCATTATTTTAAAGCCCTAACCTTCCTCCAGAATAATTGTGAAATCCGTTCTAGAGAAAATAAAATCCCTTCCATGCTAATACATAGGCTATTTCAAGATACCCTTTTCATGAGTCTCTTCCTCCCTCCCTAATCTAATGTGTATAGTCCCTGTTGGTCTGGGGAGGGGGTATACTGTAGACAACCTTGTCTACACAAGTTACCATCTGCTTCTGTTCACCTAACAGTTGAGTTTCAACCTGTAGTATATGAACCACTTTCAACCCGGTGTCCCTATTTTAGACATGTCATTATAGGCAAACATTAAAACATGCATTTTGTATTTTCAAAAATAGTTCTATAAGGTCACAACACTTCTGCACAGTGAGCTTGTAGATCTGCTATTGCAATTTTCAAGTGGTCCCTTTTTTTCTTTGACTTTTTTCTGATATTGCACCTCAGAGTCTGGAGCACAACCTCTGCTAGCAGCCACTATAAATGAGTTCCCTGAAAGGTTAATAGCCAGCTTTATCCTAAGTGTATTGAGATAGCTACAGTGACACATTCATCATTCACAGCATGAGTTCAAGAGACGGTGGTGCTGACGATGTGACATTCAACACTGCCCTCTAGCTTTACTAAGCTGTACAACATTACAATACACCACTGTGCCATCTATACTATAATTTTGCGAATGTCTGAGTGAGTGAGTGAGTGTCTGTCTGTCTCAGCGTTTCTCCTCGGTGGCTGGAGCAATTGATCTGAAATCGCATCACCATCAGCATATGAACACACCTGACATAACTGTGAAGCCCGTTTGTCACTTTCACAAATCGTATGCTGTATATTAGCATTTTTATGGTGTATCTATATCTATTTAGCCTACAGTACCTTTTGTGACCACACATGTTAAGGGAGGGGCGCTGTTGTTCAGGCCATGCACAATCACACACAAACCCACACACACACACGGGGGGGGGGGGGTGTAGGCAGGCGGGCGGGGGGGGGGGGGGGGTTCTGGCCCTGTTACAGATGATGTCCAAATATCATGCAGAACGGTACACAGTATCTCTGTAGCCGTTAAATGGAACGGGTATTTCTTACATTGATGCTCCTACATATTAGCATGCAAGCACCAGTTAAAGTTACTTTCCATCCCTCATATACTGTGTGCACAGTGCACATCCCATAACCCACACACTGCACATCATTTCGGAGCTCATATCTTTGAACGGGTAAGGGCTAGTTATCATGTAAGCACCAGTTAAAGTTACTTTCCATCCCTCATATACTGTGTGCACAGTGCACCCCATAACCCACACACTGCACATCATTTCAGAGCTCATATCTTTGAACGGGTAAGGGCTAGTGTTAAGTAATGTTTCTCTCCTCAAAAGCACAGATTACACAAAACTCAAAAGCACGTTTACAGATTACACAAAGCATGACCCTCAAAAGCTGCATTTACACACATGAAACATGAATGCATATTTCAAATAAATGTAATGAGAGAATTATCCTAAATAATCTCCAGGTGTAATAATAATTTAAGATTATAGCAGTCGCGTAATGAATTTCTCCAAAGACACAAATGAAAAAGATATGTAAAATATAAAATGAATATTTTATTAAACATGAAACTTTCACAAACAGGACGGGACGTAACTCTGTTGGTAGGTACCAATTTATAACAGCAGCGATGAGAGCACCAAGAAACATGTAAAAAAAAAAACACACACGTTGTTTGGAAAGAGCTTATCAGAACTACAATTAGAATTTACATCTTGGTTCTTTCACTGGGCAGAGAGTTGATCCAAGTTGTCATGCGAGCGGTTGGAGAGATGAGCTTCAAGGATTTCTCCAAACAGGTGCCTTTTCAACAAACTGTATGCCATGGGCAGTAGCTGTCTGATCACTTTGTAGAAGTACTATGGAGAACAGAGAGAGGGAAAACAGATTGAATAACCAAATATCAGTTCTCTTTTAGGAGTAGTACATGCAACAGGTCCACCTCTCTTCGCCGATATACAAGCTCACAACGCACAACATGATGCATTGTGAGCTTGTAGATCATCCATTATGACATGCTGAGACAGAGATGCTAGGGTTCATCTGAGAAATGGTATAGTAATTGTATTGTGCATAACTGTATCTGTGCAAGTGTAGTGAGAGAAACACCATGGGCAAAATGCATCTAAACCTCTGAACTTGTGAACGTGTTTTTCTTTTACATACGTGGGAGCCGTAGCAGAAGAGGTCTATTCCTAGTTCATAACCCATGCCGTAGTCACACTCGTCATTGGCAAATTGAACAAAAGTTATTATTTCCTGTAGGGGTCCAAAGGCCTTCATCCGCTCCTCATCATTTCGTGCTTCGGCAATGGCCTTGCAGATCCTCTTGAGACCAGCTAGACAATCAGGGCAAGAAAGGAACATCTTAATTGATCAAGTTATGGCAATTGTGCTGTAAATTATGTTTATGCAGAATACAAAACAATACGGCCAAAACATCACAAATGTTTTGTTATAAAACGTCCCAGTTTTACATAATTCAGTCAAACTAGTAAATTACATTTTATGGATTTGGGGTCTATTTTACAAAACAACGGTTAACATCACATAATATCTATATACACTTCCTTTTGAAGTAAAATGCTAAAGCAACAGAAACACCCAGAAGAGAATGTACATGGCAAAATAAATAACTTTTTTAGAGAAGTAGCAGAGACACCAAAGTTTAGGTCTCACCATCTGTTTCTGGTAGCTCTCGATATCCCACATCATTTTTGTCGACAGGCACAACGATGCCGGCACCATGGAACGTCTTTGTGACAACCTGAGGTGTGATACAAGACAGCTGGTCACTGTGAACTATAAGCTACAATTTTACCAAATTGAAATTACATATAGTAAAAAGATGACTCCCAACTGCATCAAACCACTACTTTATTTATTTTTCTGTTGCATCAGACAGTATGCAATGGCAGAATGATATGCAACTGCGGTCCTGAGACAATCAAAATAATAATTTCAGCCCACTGATCCACCCAGAAACCCCATATGGTTAAGAAGCTTGTCCACGTTCCAAAAGGCAGATGTTTGATGGACAAAGAGCATCTACCATATGGGAGGCCTATTACAAACATGTTGTTCCATGGTGAAATCTACCTTTTTATCTCTTTGCTTCATGACTTTGGTCTTTTGCTCTAGACTGAAGCCCAGATCCTCCACCTTGCTTTTTAATTTAGCCTCCAAGCTCCCAAACTCTCCTCCTCCTGTGGTCCTCTGGCCGCCTCTCTCTTTCCTCTTCCTTAACAAGTACAGCCTGTTGGAGATAAGAGTACACAATGACCTAACTTAGACAACATGAGACAAAACAAGGACGACTAGATACATTGTACAATCGTCCTCTGTTCGTTGATCTAACTCTTGTAAACAAGACAGGTGGATGTCGGACTGCACGTGGCCAGTCAATGACTTCAGACGTCTTATCATGCATTTATGATGTATGACATTGGGCATGGTGTCAGCCAGACCAGACCCCCGTTGACTTCCTTTATTAAAATACAATACATGTGTAAAGTATGTGGGAAAAGGACAAAAGAGGAGGTACTTCTAGAAATTGGCCCAATTAAATTTACAATTAAATTTACAATCAAGATTTTTTATTGTGTACTACTTTCATCAGTAGCACATCTACAAAAGCCACACACACACACACACACACACACACACACACACACACACACACACACTTTTCTATTTATTTATATAATTTACTCACTGGACTGCAGCAAATATATTGTCTCCCATCTGTGTTATAGTGCAGCCTTTTTTGCCTTCATTTTCACCCACGAATGAAGGAAGAGCATCTGGAGTGTCTCTGTAGTAACAATGGATTTCAGGAAGGAAATAATTAGAACACATGCTATACAAAGTCATATCACACAATATATTGCTTGACATACCATATGTACATATTTTAATCTTTATGGTTGTCATAGTTCCTATTATGAATCTCTAACATAATAGGAATCTCTAAAAACAATATTTCTTGTCAGTCGTCAGATGTTCTATAACCATTAGTATTATAAATGAGTTAGCTTTGAGTGTTAAAAGTGTTCATGTATACAGTATTTAGTTGTTACAGTTTTCTATTTATTCTACCAAACAATGTCCTTACTTCAGTTGTAAAGGCACCCATATCAAAAGGTGCAAAACACCTGTCCAAAGTCAGAATAAGGTAGGTCAAGACATTCATTAGATTAGACGACGTTGAATGGTGGGCGGTGTGCTCAAATGAATTGAAAGTGAAGTGAATGTGAAGTCAAGATATTTTCTTTTAAGTGAAATTCCCCTTAATGAAGGATGAAGGTTGCAGATGGAGAGAAGTGTGCAAACTGAATTCATGTGATTGAATCCATGACTATTGAAACATCTTGGCAAACAGTCAAGTACAAGGTTTTGTTTTCCATACCTATAATAGCCCATGTGATGCTCGGTCTCCACATTGCCCTGTAGTATGGTCTGGAACTCCGGCGGGTCGTAGAAGTACCTCCAGTGCAGGTGGTAGTTGGGCTGGGGGTTCTGGGAGCTTTTGTGAGCTCCTGCCAAAATATCAAACGGACCGACTAACCGCAAACCCAGTGTGCTCATCAGCGCATCTACAGAAACAAAAATGTAAACATAACGGTGCGTAAGTTAAGTTACATACACTTTTCTTTGACTGGAAATCCCAACATGAGTGGAGAGATGAAAACTTTAATATCCTCAAGGAGGCCATTTAGTTTGAATAGATCAAACAGTAGATAACAGGTGCATGCCATGCACTAGTATCCACTTTAGATGGTTGAGTGACAAGAGCGTACCCCTGGGGTTATCTGGATAAAGCTCTTTGCAGAATTCCCAGAAATGATAGAGATCCTCTGGCATTTGAAGCTTGTATAGTTGTGCGATCTCCTCGCGTAGGTCCGAATCCACCTTGGCCAAACATGCTGCTGCAGGTCCATCCAGACAGGGTTTCTTCAACTCCTTGTCTGACTTCGACTCCTGAACATATGGAGAGTGAAAAGTCTTGATCATTGCGAATTAACTTAAATCCTTATGTCCAGTAATGGGTGTTTGCAGGAGACAAAAGGGGCTGAAAAAGGTGCACAATACAGATTGACACACTGATCATAATCAGGTGGCGTTTAATGGCAGGTTTTAAGAGGGAAGAGAAAGTAGCCTGGGCCTAAATATGAACGAGTGTGCAGAGACTATCAGGACAGATGAATGTGTGTGCTTGAGCGTTTTGCATTTAAACTATTGATCAGATGTAAACTAATAGTCTTTTTTGATGAATAATTGTAAATTATTGTCTTGAATTTAAGTGATTGTTTAGCCTAGCTCCAGATGTAGGTAATAATTATTCCTGACCTGTACCTTTCCAGTACCATGGGGGGGGACACAATATATATTTGTAACAGCCCGGAAAGGTACAGTACAAAGAACATATTATCTATGCTGCTGCATTGTCTGAAGCAATGCAAACCAAAATAGGTTTTACTCTTATGTATCTGTCCTGTACACGGTTACACCCCGCCACTCCGACATGTCTCCTTTCCGACACTAACCCTATCTCTAACCCTTACCCTAAACTTAACCCCATGGAAGTGTCGCCACTCCGACAATAAGAAGTCAATTTCGGAGTGGCGACGTGTCGGAATGGAGAGCGACACCCCCTGTACACAAGATGTAACACTAAAGTACAACTTGAACCTTGATGAATGTTCAAGCCAAGGTGCACAGACTGATCGGGTACAGCTGGAGTGACAAAGCGTTGCTCACTTTCAGGTCCAAACTTACAAAACTAGCAACCGCAAAAGCATGGGGGGTGCTTGTGTAAGTTGTGAAGGATCAGTTATTTTTGGTGAGCGACACCGTCGTACCTCGGGGTGTATAGGCAGGCATTACATATCCAACATTATGACACGTTTCACTCCTTTGTATGACACATAACAAGGAAGCCAGGATCCCTATGTTAAATGATATAACATTATCAACACATGGTCTTCATGCAGTAACTACAGTATCCACGCTGTGAGTAATTGTGTGACATCAGTGTGTGTGTAATCAGTAAATAAATACATTTACTTACCGGTAAGTACATTTTTTTTTACATGTACTTGAGTATTTCCAATTTCCAATACTTTTACTTCTACTCCACTACATCTGGGATCCACTACAATTATTTGAAAACTTTAGTTACTAGTTACTTTGTAGATTTTGATTATGATTACAAAACACACATTAACCACATCAGCCCTATCTACATTTCGGCCATTTGAAAATAGCAGATCTACAAGCTCACACTCATGCGTCGACGTAGGATTAAAGGTTTCAATCCTTTGTATGACACATAACATAAGGAAGGACCCCATGCTAAATGATACACCAACAACATGCATGTCTTCATAACTGCAGTATCCGTTATTCACGCTGTGAGTGAGTAACAACAGTCTCTCTCTCTCTGTGTGTGTGTGTGTGTGTGTGTGTGTGTGTGTGTGTGTGTGTGTGTGTGTGTGTGTGTGTGTGTGTGTGTGTGTGTGTGTGTGTGTGTGTGTGTGTGTGCGTGTTAGTAAAACAAATGAAAGAACTAACGGTACGAGTAGACAAGCAGCTGTGGCAGCTCTGCTAACAGTGTTGCTGCTGCCATGTTGTTACATTGACCACTAAGCAGCAGGCAGCAGCACACCAAACTGTTATTTCCACAGCGTTCCTTACACGTGAGCTTTGCACCAACGCAGCAGACCGCGAGCGATAAAGTCATATATAAGACGTATATCTGTGTAGAAAGTGGCTTAAAGTAACCATTACCTGGATAGATTTAGGTTTTCTTTTCGCGCGCCCTGTCATCTTCTTCCTCTTGTCTGTCCGTCAGCGTCTTCTTCTGATGCCCGGAAGAGCAGTCTAAATGCGTTGCATACGTGGTCGCACAAGGACATCACTGACCACCAGTGGCTCAAGGTGGTAACTGCAGCCCCTGGCAAAGCTGCCAAAGCAAATCCCCTTTGTTTTTGATGTTAGCAGAAGCCAGAATCTGTCTTTCTTGGCCAAAATAAAGACAACAAATATTGTATTTTTATTTATAAAATGTTTGCAATATTCAACTAACATCATTGTAAAAGTGCGTTTGACTACTGTTTGAATAACTGTCACCTACCAGGCAGGCTACTATGACTATGAGGATTTAAGGATACAGGTTATGTGTAACTTTACAGGTAATACTGTATGTTACCCTTCAACCCCAGCTGTCTTGGTCTTCATTATCTGTCTCACACACACAATAGAATAAATAAAAAGAAGAACATGATCCTGTAATAAACGTATAGTACAAATTGTGATTGACTCCGTTGACCTCAACATCCTGGTGAACTGTGAATGAGTGATTAAACAATAGGGTTTCAAATGTAAACCGGGGAAACTCCAGCTATCCCTCCAAATGGACCAATTTCTCTCAAGCGTTCAGTTCTCCTGATACCCCCAAGTCAAGAAAAAAGAAAACTGAAATTAAAATCACATTTTATTGCGCTTTGTACCAATTTGCAATTGGGTTGATATAATAATAATATAATATAGGCCCCACGCCTTGTATTGGGGTGTTTTCTGTCACAGTACATTTGCACATACAGTACTGTATGTGAAATTTATAACAACTAGGAGCAGTGAGCAGCCATATCTGGCGATCGGGCAGCAATTAGGGGTTTAGAGTCTTGCTCAGGGACACACATCAAAACATTGCTGGCCTGGCCGGGAATCGTACCTAGGACAGTCTCCAGGCAGGCTCACTAACCATTCAGCTATGGCTGCCCCAGCCAATCATTTGATTATAATAAATGTACCCCTATTGATTCCGGATGGAGACCCAAATGCAAAAGAGTCTCCTCAAATTATTGGCTTAGGAATACGACAAAAACAAAAAATATTATTGAACTCAAGTATCCATGGTGTGAGTAATTGATAGAAAAAAAGTCATTTTGGGGGTGAACTACTCCTTAAAAAAAGTTTTTTTTTTATATATATATATATATATATATATATATATATATATATATATATATTTAATATAATATTTAATTTTAAGTAACCCAATTATGCTCCACCTCAGCACTAAATTCTAAATGTTCTCACTGTCTAAGTTCGCCCTCTGCTGGCCTCTTTCTCCTCATCATCTGCAGTGGGTGGAGCCACCACTGACAGCCGGTGCTACGATTGGCTGGTGGAAGAGGAGGAGGCTGCCATGACACAGAGGATGCTGTGCACAGGACCACTTCCATAGCATCAGCAGGCAACAAGCCTCCATCCATCCTCCTTTTTCTCCCCATCTCTCTCTCTCTCTCTTTCTCTCTTTCTCCCTCTCTCTGGCTTATCTTTCTCTAACCTCCACCATCTACTCTCTCTCTCTCCCTCTGCCCTCCCCCCTCTCACACTCTCTCTCTCCCCCCTCTCTCTCTCTCTCTCTCTCTCTACCTCTCTCTCGCTCTACCTCTCTCTCTCTCTACCTCTCTCTCTACCTCTCCTCTCTGTCTGCCTTCATCAAGCACGCGTCTGCTCAGTCTCAGCGCAGTAGAGGACACACATACTGTACTGCACACACCAGTACAGACAGCGGCAGCAGCAGGCAGACTGGTACAGGTAGGTGTGCTGATGAGGCCTTCCTCTCTCTCTCTCTCTCTCTCTCTCTCTCTCTCTCTCTCTCTCTCTCTCTCTCTCTTGCAGCAGAGACAAGACATTGTGTTCTCCTACGCTTTCTGTCAAGGACTATTCATCTGACAAATGTGTGCGTGTGACTGTGTGTGACTGTGTGTGTGTGACTGAGTGCGTGCGAGTGCCTGCGTATGTGTGAGCAAGAAGCTGGAAGCTTGGCAGAGAGAACTACCACACCCTGGAAACAGCTACTACTGTTCCTGCAGCGACGTACACAGCAGGAAGGGAATGCTGCAGTGGATTATTATCACACTCGTTCATCCTGTCCTGTAAATGTTTCCGTGTGCTGCTCACGCTGCACGGTATTCTCCTCCTTATACAGGCATCCGATGCACATGAAGGCCCTGGTGGCCCCGGTCTCTTGGTTTTCTACGCTGTTCAGCTGTGCGATTTACTTGGACTGTATGCCGACTTAGTCCTGCACACGTGTGTGTGTGTGTGTGTGTGTGTGTGTGTGTGTGTGTGTGTGTGTGTGTGTGTGTGTGTGTGTGTGTGTGTGTGTGTGTGTGTGTGTGTGTGTGGTTGTGATTGCTTAGCAGAGGTCATGGCTTCAGAATGTTAGATGTAGTGTGGCTAATGGTTTGGCTAATGTCAGCTCTCATCTTTCCCTTAATTCACCCCGCTCTTCTTTTGCCATCTACCTCTCCCTGTCACCCCCCTCCATCCCTCCCCATACTCTGCCATCTTTACATTGCTTCATGGCCCTTTCCTTCCATCAGTCCTTCTTTTCCTCTCTTGTCTATCTCCTCTCCCCCTATTCTGGTGTCCTGTTACCCGTCTAATTCCCCCCCCCGATCCATCCACCCACCCACCCACCCATCCATCCCTCTCTCCTCTCCACACACCTTTCTTTTCCGGTCGGCTGGTATCCCAGGATGCCTTGCTCCAGGCCGCTCCGCTAGGCCTCAGCAGCATGGGCGGATCCTGGGAAGGGAGCGAGAGCACGGATTGGACCCTTCCCTTCAGGACGGGCGCGCTGGCGGGTCACCCTCACTCAGCTTCAGATGGGCGAGGACGCTGAGAGCCCCAAAATCAACCACAGCTTCCTGCGAGACTATGTCACCGAAGGTAGGACAGATCATTTATTTTCTCCCTCTCGCTGGGTTTGGGTTTGCAATGCATACTGGTACGATGGTGTGATACATTTTACCGTACTATATGTTATTTCTGGGTCCCCTGGGTTGAAGATATGGATAAATACATGAATCACGACAATGCCTGCAGTGTTGTTGTGAGTTTCAGTGATTTACAAATGGGAACATTCGGTTTGTTCTCCAGGATGGAAATCTGACTCTGAATTCAGGCAATAACGATTGAGAAAATGTTTGCTGAATGTCATTCTTTTAATTTTGACTTCGGTCCAGAAAAGAAAAAGGTTACATAAGGTTGTATTGTTGTAAGTTAGGCCTACCTTTCCTATTCCTTTGTATCTGTGTGGCCCAGTAAGTGTTATTCCGGTGATACTGAAAGAGATACATTGTATTGATCCCCACTCTCTGTCATCTCTCTTCCACTCCCCCTTCATATTGTCTTTCCATTCTCTATTCTTACCAACTTTCTTCCCCTTCTGTACTTTCTCATCTGTCTTTCTTTCTCCATTGCCCTAATTCTTCACCACAAATGTGGTTCATTCTTCATTCTTCGATTTGCTCATCTTGGACACCCCCCAGCTGATGTCATCTCTACGGTGGAGTTTAACCAGACAGGAGACCTGCTGGCCACCGGGGACAAGGGGGGCAGAGTGGTCATCTTCCAGAGAGAAACCGAGGTCAGTCATGCGAGGGTTGATAGGTTTCTAGACAGCTTTAGGTTATTGTCTCTACCGTAGTCTATGATATGTCTACTCTGTACTTGTCTCAGGAAATAATGACTGCATACCGTATTCTCTAGTCTATATTTCATATCTGAACATTGTGTTTGCTTGCAGTCCAAAGGGGAGCTGGAGGAGTTGGGGATCGAGACAGGGGACTCTGGGGAGTATAACGTCTACAGTACATTCCAGAGTCACGAGCCAGACTTTGACTACCTGAAGAGTCTGGAGATTGAGGAGAAGATCAACAAGATCCGATGGCTGCCACAGCAAAATGCAGCACACTTCTTACTGTCCACCAACGGTACAAATGCAAGGCTAATTAAAGTAATCGCTGCGCTCAGCAGAGGATTAAACCCCAACTCCACTTTTAGTATCTACTTTTATGACTGGAGCACAAAGAGGGTAGATATTTTGCGAGTAAAGAAGTGGATCTTTTGGTTCAGCTTGTGCTCTGGAAGTCCTATTGTGTTCCCAGTTTATTTGACAAATGGTCAGCCATGAATATTCATCTTTTTGTTTATTAATATTTACATTGATGATTGACAATGGTCAACATATGTCATATCCTGCTACTTATTATAACCTCTAGCAGTATGATGTTTCTACCCCTATAGGAGGGGTAAAGTTATAGCCACTGTTAAAGGGGAATTGCTGCACTTTAATCACATTTCTGTCTGATTAAAATATTATCTTTCCTTCCATACCGATAGTTCTCCATCAACTAGCACAATAAATGGTTTAGTTGCCAATGCCCTAAAGAGCATGGTACAAGGCTGATTCATAGGCAATCAGGATATAATCTGCCTATTACATTGAACATGACCCACAATATCAGTTTTCAAACATACACAAGGAAATCTTAATTGCCTTAATGTTTCCTATCTATCACTGTCTTGTATACAGTGTATATATAATTATATACAGTACACAGAGCAAGCCATTACTTACTTATCAACCCTACTTCTCATTGGCTTGGGCTTTCCTAACAGCTTGTCTGTTGTTTTGTGATGGTTTGCTTGTCTGTCTAATCAACCTTAACTGGGCCTTGGCCTCCAACATCCCTGTTGTGTGCCACAGATAAGACCATTAAGTTGTGGAAGGTGAGTGAGAGAGACAAGAGACCAGAGGGATACAACCTAAAAGATGAAGAGGGACGGATCAAGGATATCTCTACTGTTACCTCTTTACAGGTAAGACAGACAGACAGGCATGTGCACACATAGACATCAAAGAGGGCTTGAGCCCCTGCCCTTTTATCTGTCTGTAAAATTATGCTTATTTCAGTGTGGTATCAAGTACAGAAAAAAGCTCAAAGCTTGGAGGTCTGCTATTTTCGATATTTCGAAAAGGCCCTTTTAGAAATTTCAGAACCCTGCCTCTGTAACATTCTCTGCACGTCCCTGCAGACAGACAGACAGGTACACGCCCCGTCACACCGTTGCACGCACGCACGCACACTTAAACCCGAGTTATAATATAATACCCAATCCTACAAGTGTGTCACTGAAGCGCAGCTACTGTAAATATTAATACTTACTTCCTTTTTTGTTTTGCTCTCATCTCAGGTGCCAGTATTGAAACCCACAGATCTGATGGTAGAGGTGCGGCCTAGACGAGTGTTCGCCAACGGCCACACCTACCATGTCAACTCTATTTCAGTCAACAGCGATGGCGAGACCTACATGTCTGCTGACGACCTCCGCATCAATATGTGGCACCTGGGTATCACTGACCGCAGCTTCAGTATCCTTCCTTTTTTAGTAGAATGTAATATGGCTATTGGCTAAGTGAGGTTTAGTACAGTATATTATAATATATTAAGTTAACCCATGTATGACTGACTCATCACTTCGTACAAAAGGCCACTGCCAGTTTGCATTACAGCCTTATGAAAGGATTTTGTTCTGCATTCTCCAAACTGGTTTTAATGAGTAACTTAGCTATCTTAAAACCTAAACTTAATTTACCAGATCTCTCAAGATGATTAGAGCTATTGATGTTACATTCATTTCCGTGATGAATTTTGTCATGGCAATATCACTGAGAAATATCTCAGAAATTACTTCTCATAATATCTTCAACTAAAAAGGATTAAAAGAGATGTAAACGAGAAGTAGAGGAAAGCCTGGGGTTTTATGTCTGAAACATCCTTTAATTGAAAGTATATTAGTGCTATAAGGTTCACATTGCTTTTGTTCAGTTGTAAATGTTATTTGAAACATGTGACAAATGGTCAGTTAATAATCATTATTATTTATTGATATATTCTTTTGGAGCAATATATATTTTTTAGGCAAAATATTTTTTCTAGGCAAATGTTTTAAATTTTGCAAAGTATGAGAAGACACATTACAACAAAGACATAAGAAGGCAGGCTGAAATCCTTAGTGTTCGCATGGCCTTAATATGCCAAGATATACTGCAAAAATATGCACACCCACCCACCCACCTACCCACGCACGCGCGCACCCCCCCCCCCCCACACACACACACACACACAAACACACACACACACAGAATCAGATAGAATTGTGCTTACGTGATGTTTATGTAAATGCTTACTAAGCGCATGCAGTGGCTTAGAGACATGTACTGTACATGGAGTCAAAGGCAGACCGCTAGAATTTAATATCAATGGTTGTTGACAACTAGTGAAGTTTGACCTTTAACCCAAACATATTTAGGCTGCAGTATTTATAGTCTGTCCCCCCCCCGTTCCCCCCCAAAAAAGGGGGGTTTCGGAAGTAGAGTGCTCACTGCTATTTCCCATTTAAATAGGAGCTGACCTAGAAAATCAGCGAAACATCTACGGAAGAAGTGTTTAAATAATTCACTCTCCACTAAACCACATGAGGGCCCACTGCAAATAGAAACACAAAGTGGAACCGAGTGTCTGTGTGTGTATTTGGGGCTCAGGTTGGCCGTGATGGAGGAGTGAAGTGTGAACCTATGGAACATGTACAGCAGTCAAATCCCTGTCTAAAGCAATGTTTCAGCTGAACTTGATAGCTTTTCACCATGCCAGCCATGCCCCCCCCCCCCCCCCAGCTCGTGTGCAATGGTCTCTGAATGACTATCCTCTCAGGACCTATCTCCTCACATTCCTTTAAAGGGGCCACACCATGCTTTTAAATATATATATATTTTATATAAATATTGGTCCATAATACGGTTTCATACAGGTTTTAGCTAAACAAACACTCAGATATTGAAATGTCATGTTCTGTCTGTCTCTAATTCCAAGCCATTTCAGATGCAATACCAAAATGCCCTTTTTTGGTAACGGGGCGCTGTCTTTGGGCTAAAATTGGAACAATACAGAAAGAATACCATGGCACCATATGCTAATCTTCTCTGTATCATTCCAATTTTAGCAACACTTTACCTCATGGTTCCACCTCATGTATATAGTCTCAATAGAACATAGCCTCCCAAAAAGTACCGCCCCCTGCTTGAGGAAATGAGCCTCCTGTGACAGAATAGGGCAGATTTCAAAAGAGTACCGTTCAGACACGCCCATTCAGAAAATCACTGAAACGAAAGGCAAGGCTTAGAGTTAACGAATTGGGTTTTTTTTGGGCTGGAAGAGACACTGGGAAGACCAAAAAACAGAAAAAGTGAAAAAATTCATGGTTAGTTCAATCCATATACTGTAAGTAAGTAAGTATAGTCAGGGAGTATGGAGGGTATGGTGGTATATGGGTGGTGGGGTTAACTCTCCCTGCAGTGCGTGGTACATTGTCTGTGATGTATGGTCCCTGATCGATGTTCTAACCAGACATTGTGGACATCAAGCCTGCCAACATGGAGGACCTGACGGAGGTGATCACGGCAGCAGAGTTCCACCCTCACCACTGCCACCTGTTTGTCTACAGCAGTAGCAAGGGCACGCTGCGCCTCTGTGACATGAGAGCCTCCGCCCTGTGTGACAAGCACACCAAATGTGAGCGCATTGTATCTCAGGTTTCATAGTGATATAATGATAAAAGGTTCCTGTGTTAATTGTGTAAATAGAGTTATGATTGGTGCATACAACAGAAATTCTAAAGCTGCAACCAGGGTCTCCCAGATTAATTTCTTAAGACAAAAAGCCTGATTGTACAGTTGAGATATTAATATGCTTTGAGCTTCATGAAATACCTCTTGCCAATCAGTAGTGGTTCTAACCAATATGATATACATTTCTCAATGCAAAAGAGCAGGGAGACCACCCCCAAACACTGAAGATAGCTAGCTAGATGATTGCAGCTTAGTTTGTTAGGCCTTGATTAATTAACTAATAATGGTAGAAAGATGGAAAGCAGCTAAACAGCACATTATTGTAACTGAGTACTGCAGTAATTCTACTTTCACAAATAACTAATTTGATTAAGTAGGCATATGTCCTATCAACTACCTTTGTAAAGGCAATAATTATAGAGTAGCCTACTGTTATGCTGTTATGGCAGGAGCAGAGTCTGTTTAGCTTTAAACCTCTTGGAGAAGTATGGTTGGTAGTATAGACCTATTAGGCCATATTCACACTGAAATTGCTACAGTCAGATTGTCCCTTTCCATGTGACCATACAGTACTGTATGTAACTATCTGTTACTTACTCAAAGTAGCTGCTTTTGTATTTTCATTTGAGTAGTTTTATCAGCAAGAAATCTTTGACTTAAAGCTGCAATATACAGTAACTTCCATGCGGATTTCCTCATTCAAGAGGAAAACCCCCACTTGAGATTCAGGCAGTACTACTTGCAACCAGTAGGTGTCCTACCCGACACCAGATTATACATTTCTCAATGGAAGAGCAGGGAGACTACTGTACCTCCATTGCAGATGTGCTAATATATTGCTAATATAATATATAACATACTCTACCATGATACAAATTTGTTAAATTAACACTTAATTCATTTAAATTAATTTTGGGATGTAGCTTCAGTAATACAAGCAGA